>NC_135741.1:47903956-48123956 GCF_041903045.1 Epinephelus lanceolatus
GTATAGTAGTCTGGGCATTATATTTCAAGAGCACAGGAGAGATGAAGAAAAAGTCAATGTGGGAATAAGATAAATGGCGAGCAGAAAAATAGGTATAATCCTTAGTGGAAAGAATGAATGAAGAATGAATCAATAATGTTTAGGTCTTTTAGAAAAGCTGTAATATATGAAGATTCTGGTTTTCGAAAGGCTGAGTCATGTTTGGAGGTATCTACAGGATCAATTATCATCAGCCAAAATCAAAATGGAGTCAGAGAAATCCAACAATGTTGACTTAATATTGTTAAAGAAGTTAATATTGAAAGTATTTGGAGCATAAATAGATGCTAATCAGAACTTAGAGCCATTTATTGTGACAACAGCACAGCAAAATCTGCCTTCATTGTTGGATCCCACAGTTGGATCCCAAATCTAATCTCCTTCTGACCACAATCAAGGTACCTTTAGTTTTATTTGGAGCTAAAGAGGAAGAGAGCACTTTAAAAAATTTGTTCTGAAATCTATTAACATCAGAAGATTTTAAATGAGTCTCCTGTATGAAAGCAATATCCACATTCTTTTGTTTTAAATATTCTAAACACTTAAAGCCATAGTTGGTAATATTGGAGAGCTAGCAAGATTTGGAAGCAACACCTCCTCTAAGCTCCACCCCCTGCTCCCCCTCCCGTCAGTGCTCCGTCCAAAGCCACGAGCCCAGACATGTCTGAATGCGCATCCTGCAGTCAGCAGAGCAGAGGAGAGCCGAGTAAAATAACAAATCCTCCCCAAAGCAAACAAATAATTACCTGTCCAACAGAAAGACAGCAATCTCTGCATCACTTTTCAGGCCCTTCAGCTCCCTCAGTTGTCTCCACCGTTCAAAAGCTGGACTGTTGTTGATGTCTGGTTTGTCCTCTCATTTTATCCAAGGCCTTTTTCGTCGCAGCCTTTTCTGCCTCTGAATTTCTTTTCCCAGCCTGTTTAGTGAGGCGAGCCGTTACAAATAACACTGGAAGTGGTACTTTTGGCTGCATTTTCTCTGCCATTGTTCAGCAAACTCCTGCTAACTTGGTATTTCTGCTGAGGAGTGTGCTGAATATTTCCGGCAATGGTGACATGTGATGAGTGCACGCAGGGAGGAGGGAGGGAGGGACAGAAGGGGGGCTCAGGCAATATGAGACATGAAGGCATCTGATTGGTTCTTTCCATTCACACCGAATGGCAGGGATTGGTCAGAGTTTTTACAGGCCTGCAGCTGCCACAGAGGTCGGATTTTTTTCATTCCTTTTTCTGAACACATTATGTATTGACTACTCTCAGGATGGAAGGACCATTTCACCCAGTATAACAAGAAGTGTTTCTGAACAGGATTACCAACTATGGCTTTAATCCTTTTTACTGGTGAGTTTAAGCCACGAGCATTCAAAGTCAGAAAATTAAAGGTCATCTTTTCCTAATGCAAAGAAGAGTTGCAGTACTATGACTAGAAACACAGGCCATGTGTATAAATGGACAGTACTGAAACCGAGTACGAAACATGAGTACGAAATGAGTACGAAATGAGTACGAAACCCCCCCCCCCACTTTGTTGCAATTTAGTTTTCGTCTGGTTCACACTGTTCCTTGTTAAGTGAACGTAATTTTGTAAACAAATGACATGTGGTCCAAAGTGTGCCAGCTGTCAGCTGCCACAGAAATCACAGCCAATCCATTGTCGTCTATTATTATTGTGATATGTTGTTGCAACCAAATAAGCACAGCAGGGTAGGACCACAGATCAAGATGTGTGAATAATAAAGGAAGGATTCACACAATTCAGAGGACACATAGGCCTACAACAATACTGAAGGCCAGATAGATTAAATGCAGAAAGTGATTGCTGTCACATTAACAACTGTCTTGAGTTTGTTTACTGTTGCCTTGACAACAGGTATTTTTGTGGTGCAACACCGGCTATTTTAACCCAAACCATGATCTTTCCCTAACTCAGGGTTGCCAACTTTGGTCAGAGGGCTGGAGTAAGATTTTAACTTGTGACGTAATATCTGCTTGGGCGCATGTGGTCACAAACATACGTGGACACGGCAGCACGTTTTTTTTTTTTTTTTTTGAGTGTACGTTTACATATTCATATCTATAGGCCTAAGCCCCACATACATCCATAGACATATATTTGTTTTATGGCGCAGATCAAGGTCGATTTCATCAATCTATGGTAGTATAGTCACCTGCTTAAAAAAATCCAATAATATGTCCTGTTGTGACAAACAGAAAGATTTCACGGGGGGTTCGGGGGTTCTCCCCCGCGAAAATTGTGAAGTTCACACGGCGAAATCCTGTTTTCATGCAATTTCATACAGAAACAGATAAATTCAAGGACTTTCAATGACCTGTGTACAGGGCTGGACTGGGACAAAAAAAGCTGACATATATGTATCTTATTTGTACTTGCACACATTTTATTAAAAATTGAAATGATAAATCTTGTAGAGTTTCTTTGGCAAGTGCTTTCACCATAGGCATTGTGTACTCCGGGGCCATCTACTACCACCAGGATGTAGCCTACATGAGAAGTGAATGAGCACATTGATTTTCGAGCCTTGGTACTCTCTTCCAGGGCATGTAGAGTACTACTGCGATTTATTTTAATTTTGGTAACAGCGTAGTGTGTGCCAGGGCCATTTTTTTGTCCCAGTCCAGCCCTGCTTTATACCTCCAGGGTTTCCGCAAATTATCGCATGACATTATGATCTCGCGATCTGACAATTCCAGCCGCTCGCGTGTGCCCCGCTAAAGTTCCAGTGGACATTGACGCCCGGCACAGGATGGACGGAGCAAGTCCGCACCATGGCTGAATCACGCACACAACGGATCCAGTGGACATCCAGTATGAGGTCCGGGCGCTACCAAAGACATCAAACTACCAGTGAGCTGACTTACCTTTCTTCAAGTTCAGTCAGTCAAGTGTCTCTCAGTTCACTTGAAAAGTCCTCCCCGGCGTGTGAAACGGCCCGTAGTTGACTGACTGTGAGACTAGAGTTGCCCAATCAAAGCGCAAATATGGATTGTGCACCAATCAGAGAGTAGTTTTCCACAGAAACATTTGGGTGCACTCCATTTCACTCAACCGGTAGGCTGGTCAGGCGGAGTCTGCCCCTCTCCTCTCCTCTCCCCTCTCTGAAGTCTGGCTGCAAACTTCAACTCTGCCCACCCGGCGCGCCAGCTGTTTGAAATTAATTTAAAATAATCAGCTGCCAGCCTTTTTTCCAGCGTTCGTCACTGGCGTGAGAATTGGTTGGGCAGAGTGAGACTGTGAGATGGAAGGTGAATGCGTGTGTCACACACCAGATGCGTGAGAGTTGGCAACCCTGCCCTAACTCTACCTAAGTGGTTTTTATTGCTAAACCTAACCAGACCTTAAAGGTGACATATTATACTCATTTACAACAAGTTCTCATAGGTCTCAGAGGTCCTACAACAGTGTTTTTGAGGTGTGTTCCCACCTTGGTCCTGGATTTAACACAGCCTGAAAAGTTCCTCTAGTATGCCCTCCTGGAAACAGGCCATTATACTGTATACTAACACGAAATGGTAAAACTTCCACATTTGATAATGTGTCACGTACAGATCCATGCTTTATTGTCAGACTTTTAGTCAAGCCTGCTTTGTGTGGACCAAGGTTAATAAAGCAGTTGTCCGTAATATGGTGGACGGACACAGAGAACATTTTAGGGAGTTTTGAGGGTACATTTCCGTTAAAAATGAAATCAATCCACTGAGTCTTCAGAGCCTCAGACAAAGGGAATGAAAATAAACCTCTATGCTGGATGCTGCAGGCAACAACACAGCAACTGCCATGCTTTGTTCACATGCTTGCCATATTCATTTTATCAGAGTGTTTGCGAGGGGGAAAAAATGGCGCCCGCAAGATAATTTCAGAGGGCAGACCTCATCTGGCTAGGGGAGTGTCAAAGAGAGTGTCACCAACCTGGGGGAGGAGTAATTTCCCTTATAGACATCATCAATGGAAAATTTCCAAATGGCATGTTTGAGTACATATATTCTGAAAGGTGGAGCAAGCAAGAGAGGGAGAGAACAGACTTTTCTCATTTCTGGGGGTGTGTAGACAGGCTAGGGGATGCAAATAACTGTTCGAAAACCATGATAAAGTGAATTTTGCATAATATGGCCCTTTAACCACAGCGCTGTCACACCATAGAACATCATTATTTTACAACAGTGATTTGTAACAGTTTTGGGAGCAGAGAAATCAGCTGATCGCTGCTGCAGGGACTTCACAGAGATGCATTAACCGGCAAAACATTTATATTAGGTGGCTTGAGCACTCAATATTAAGCTTTTTATTTTTTCTTTATTTCCCGTTCCAGGGTTTCCCACAGAAAAGTTGTTGGTAGTATTATACATAATCTCTAATTAGTACAGTTGTTCCGATATCGATACCAGTATCGGAAATGCCTCCGATACTGCCTAAAATGCGGCATCGGGCATCGGCGAGTACAGTCTATGACCAATCCGATACCACGTAATGCCTCACGTCATTACACATACGCACACTATCGTTTGAACATTGGCATCGCGATGTGCGCATGTGCGATAGTCACATCGCAGGACATGCCATGTTTTCTCTTTTTTAGAACATGTAAACTTCTGTTTTGCTTCAGAAAAGCAGATCTGAAGCTCCGCTCGTTGCTCCGTTCCACTCGCCTCTCTCTCTGTTGCTCTCCTCTCTGACAACAGCAGCCCCTCCCCCTCTCATGCACACCTGCAGTCACACACTGAAAATGAGCGACATACAAGGGAGAGAAACGGTAAAGGAGGATTTATGCCTAATACACACTACACAACTTTTCTGCCCGTTCTGAAAGTCACTATATCACATTACATGATTGTGGAGTTATAAAATCGTGCCGTGACTTGGCCGACAGACATGACACACTACAAGATGGTACTCACCAATTATCCCCAGTCGTCTTTCACGACATGTGTGATGTCATCGGGTTATTCTTGTCCTATCTTTATTACTTTTACTATTATTTGAGTCACTGTGTCTGTTCATGTGCCAGCCGAAATGTTGTTGTAGTCACCTAAAAAGTGTCAGCAGGAGCTACATTTGAAGTGCCGTATGTAAACATAAAAGTCACTAATTTCTCCACAACAAGTTCCTACAAATGTTTCACAATAAAAGCATATTTAGAAAATGGAGGGATTCTCCCAGCCAAGGTTATAAGGGGCTCTTAATTTGAGACAAATTCAGGAAGTGTTGAGTTTGAAATGACAGCGCCATGCATTAACTTTATCAAGGCAACGGGAGCCGATAAAAAGTAAAAATATAAAGACACAGAGGGAATAATAAATAACGGCCCTTTTTATAATGAGTCTGTTTCAAATGAAGCTGGTAGCCTCTGCAGTTGTGGTCAGTAAAAGCCCCGCCACTGTTTTTAATTTTTTTTTTACCATAAGTCAACAGGTGAAAATTCTTGTATTTTTTAATATAGGCTATGTATTGCAACAAAAAAAAATACCGCCTTTAAAATGTCTTTTTTTAACCAAATTGTGTGGCTGCACTTTAACCTGTGTCTTGATCTGTGTCAACACTAGGGGTATGCGCAATTCATTGATTCTGCGATGCATCTCGATGCGACACGTGGCGATTCGGCATCGATTCATTAAAGTTGATTCTTTAATCACTGAATGCAACACAGCCGCAGCACATGGAACAAAAAAAAGTAGCGTGCACCACCGCCCGGACAATTTAGCCAGTTGCAAGCCACCACGAGCACTTGGGAGACTCAAATGATGACCGCCAAGAAAGAGCAAGGAGAGAGCAATTCACTCGCCTCCAGGATTACAAGCCAGTGTATGGAAACATTTTGTTTTGTGTGTGTGTGTGTGTTAGGGGTCAGTCCTGAGATCATAAATGGTTATGAAAAATTAGTACATGAAAAACTTTTTTTTTTTTTTCTTTTTAGGGGGGAGGGGGGGTGATACCAATTGTTGACTAACTGTGATAGACTGTGTTACCTTCTCCAGTCTGGTGCTCCGAACTGTAGTTGGGAGACACTGGTTTTCTGTAGATTGTCTTTACAACTTGGCTCGTTGCCGGACCAATTCTGCTTGAAGAATGAAGATGCAGAGCTAACGTCCGTGCAGAGGCACATTTATTTATCCTCTACAGCAGGAAAACATAACATAACACAGGGCCTTCTCACAGAGACTATGCTGTAACTGGAGCCTGTCTAAACACTGTAAAAAGACTGCAACCACCTGTAGAATGAACAGTACTATTTTCACGGTGCATTCCCGTCCGTACACTCCATACTCCATACACGTCACTTTACTTCCCACAACATCTACTACGTCACACCCACACGGCCACCGTCTTAAAGCGAAGGGCTGGCCAGTAACAACTGTGAATATGACAAGAAATGGTGTGAGACCGGGTTTGGCAACAGGTCAGTAGCCTACGTGCTCCGTTCTATTAAATCGGCGCATTGGTTAAATGGCCCATTCGGTTGGTATTCGGATAACTGGGGCTTTAAAGAATCTGTACATTTTGTACAGTATCATTACCCATTAGTCACAATCATGTTCAGACTATCTCCCATTATGTTCTAATATTCTACTTTTGTTCCAACCCCCTTAACCAGCATTTCACATAATTATGACATGTACTTAACATTTTTTACAACATGAATTTAGATGCACTCAACTTTATTCCTCTCATTTTCAGGCATGAGTCAAACAGCAGCAGTCATGATTAAAAAGGCTAAGAAAAGAGAATCTGCTGAGACTGAAAATCCGGAAATTGAACAAGGAGATGGCCTCCCTTTGCCAGAAAGTTGGGGTAAGTGTTTTTCTTTCTCCTCAAACCTACTTTCTCTACATACAGTACAGGCCAAAAGTTTGGACACACCTTCTCATTCAATGCGTTTTCTTTATTTTCATGACGATTTACATGGTAGATTCTCACTGAAGGCATCAAAACTATGAATGAACACATGTGGAGTTATGTACTTAACAAAAAAAGGTGAAATAACTGAAAACATGTTTTATATTCTAGTTTCTTCAAAATAGCCACTCTTTGCTCTGATTACTGCTTTGCACACTCTTGGCATTCTCTCCATGAGCTTCAAGAGGTAGTCACCTGAAATGGTTTCCACTTCACAGGTGTGCCTTATCAGGGTTAATTAGTGGAATTTCTTGCTTTATCAATGGGGTTGGGACCATCAGTTGTGTTGTGCAGAAGTCAGGTTAATACACAGCCGACAGCCCTATTGGACAACTGTTAAAATTCATATTATGGCAAGAACCAATCAGCTAACTAAAGAAAAACCAGTGGCCATCATTACTTTAAGAAATGAAGGTCAGTCAGTCCAGAAAATTGCAAAAACTTTAAATGTGTCCCCAAGTGGAGTCGCAAAAACCATCAAGCGCTACAATGAAACTGGCACACATGAGGACCGACCCAGGAAAGGAAGACCAAGAGTCACCTCTGCTTCTGAGGATAAGTTCATCCGAGTCACCAGCCTCAGAAATGGCAAGTTAACAGCAGCTCAGATCAGAGACCAGATGAATGCCACACAGAGTTCTAGCAGCAGACCCATCTCTAGAACAACTGTTAAGAGGAGACTGCGCCAATCAGGCCTTCATGGTCAAATAGCTGCTAGGAAACCACTGCTAAGGAGAGGCAACAAGCAGAAGAGATTTGTTTGGGCCAAGAAACACATGGAATGGACATTAGACCAGTGGAAATCTGTGCTTTGGTCTGATGAGTCCAAATTTGAGATCTTTGGTTCCAACCGCCGTGTCTTTGTGAGAAGCAGAAAAGGTGAACGGATGGATTCCACATGCCTGGTTCCCACTGTGAAGCATGGAGGAGGAGGTGTGATGGTGTGGGGGTGTTTTGCTGGTGACACTGTTGGGGATTTATTCAAAATTGAAGGCACACTGAACCAGCATGGCTACCACAGCATCCTGCAGCGACATGCCATCCCATCCGGTTTGCGTTTAGTTGGACGATCATTTATTTTTCAACAGGACAATGACCCCAAACACACCTCCAGGCTGTGTAAGGGCTATTTGACCAAGAAGGAGAGTGATGGAGTGCTGCGGCAGATGACCTGGCCTCCACAGTCCGCAGAGTGAAGGCAAAGGGGCCAACAAGTGCTAAACACCTCTGGGAACTCCTTCAAGACTGTTGGAAAACCATTTCAGGTGACTACCTCTTGAAGCTCATGGAGAGAATGCCAAGAGTGTGCAAAGCAGTAATCAGAGCAAAGGGTGGCTATTTTGAAGAAACTAGAATATAAAACATGTTTTCAGTTATTTCACCTTTTTTTGTTAAGTACATAACTCCACATGTGTTCATTCATAGTTTTGATGCCTTCAGTGAGAATCTACCATGTAAATAGTCATGAAAATAAAGAAAACACATTGAATGAGAAGGTGTGTCCAAACTTTTGGCCTGTACTGTACCTAATCTCAGTATCAAAATCAGTTTTGTTCTTCCAGATATATGACCACTGCCTCAACTGCAGTGAAGCACAAAGACGAAATAAAGCTACTAGTTTAACCTACATGTAGGAAACTTGGTAGGCTTATGTAACGCTCAGAGACGTACAAAAAAGCCTCTTGGACGCATGCTGTAAACCCAACAGGAAGTCCACCATTGTGAATTTACTGTGCAATTTTGATGCATTTTTGGCCATTTCCAGGGGTCATAAATGAACGAATTAGTCCTAGAGATTTCATCCGATTGACTTCAAACCTTGGTCTGTCCCATCCCAAGACCTTGAAGATGAAAAGTTATCAAAAGCTTGAGTTTTCGTCAATGCGTGTGACCGTGGGATGGCGTCAAAGTTAGGGGTCTCGCCACTAAACAGGAAGTAGTTTATAACTCCAGTATACATGGTCCAATCTTGCCCAAACTTCACAGGATTGATGACAGTCCCGCCCTGAACTCATCTACATGTCAATAATTAGAGATAAACATAGCGCCCCCTACTGACAACAGGAAATGTCATGTTTTAGACTTTAATGTACATCTCCTACAGACTTGACCAGATCCACTTCAAACTTGGTGAAAAAAGTCATAAGACGTTGATGATGCTTTATTGTGGAAACTGTGAGTTTTTGTCGAAGGGCGTGGCCATGGCCTGGCGGCGAACTTTGATGTTTCGCCGTGATGATAAACGTTGCTGTAACTTGACTCCACATGGGAATATCTTGCCAAAACTTCACACATATGATGACAGTCCAGCCCTGAACACATCTACAGAGGAATTTTGAATCACTGCCATAGCGCCACCTTCTGGCAACAGAAAGTTACTTTATACATTCTTTGATGTCCCGCTTCTAGCAGGTTAATCAGACCCACCTCAGACTTGCTGGTCTAAGTCCTTAGACCTTGATGATGCTTAAAAATGAAGCTTTTGAGTTTTCATCAGACGCTGTCACCGTGGCGCCGCCTTTTTCGCCATCAAACACAATGTTGTTTTG
The DNA here is from genome assembly GCF_041903045.1 of Epinephelus lanceolatus. Lineage (NCBI taxonomy): Eukaryota > Metazoa > Chordata > Actinopteri > Perciformes > Serranidae > Epinephelus > Epinephelus lanceolatus. The sequence goes on from NC_135741.1 coordinate 47,913,455, forward strand.
AAGGGACAAGGGATGCTTGAAAACTCACCAAACCTGGCATACACATCACAGGCCACAAGTCCTGTTGTCTGATGTGATTTTTGTGCTTTGATGCACCAAGATGGCTCAACAGCACCCCCTAGAATATTTCAATTAAGCAGCCCCCAAAGCTGGTTTGACCTGCATGTATGAAACTTGGTAGGCACCTGTAACACTCTATCACGTACAAGAAAGCCTCTTGGAGCCATGCTCCAAACCATACAGGAAGTCTGCCATTTTGAATTTACTTGTGCATTTTTGCCCATTTCCAGGGCTTGAAAATTAACAAACTTGTCCTACAGATTTAAGCAGATTGGCTCCAAACTTGGTGTATGTAAGCGTGACTATGTCGCAACCAAAAGTTATTACAGGATCTGCCCAATGTTGAATGGCGTGCCCGCTGCGTAGTGTTGAATTTTGAGGTCTTGCCATGAAAAATGAAATTGCTATAAATTTGGTGGAAATGATCCGATATCCACCAAACTTCATATGATTCATATTAGTCCTGCCCTGAAAACATTCATATGACCATATTTCCTGATACTCATAGTGCCACCTAGTGGTGACAGGAACTATGTCTCAGCAAACACTTACCTTTCAATTTATCCGAATGCTGTGGTGTATATTTGATGTAAAAAACATGATGTATAATTAGTGCGCTCTCCAACTCCCTCTAGTGGAAAGAGGAAGTGATACAAAATGTGAAATATGTCATTCCAGCACTGTATCAAAGATATGCAAAGTCACTCCTGCATGCGATGTCTAACTTTGACATAAATGAGTTGACGCTGTTTATTAATATTATTACACTGCTCAAAAAAATAAAGGGAACACTAAAATAACACATCCCAGATCTGAATGAATGAAAAATTCTTATTAAATACTTTATTCTTTACATAGTTGAATGTGCTGACAACAAAATCACACAAAAATTATCAATGGAAATCAAATTTATTAACCCATGGAGGTCTGGATTTGGAGTCACACTCAAAATTAAAGTGGAAAAACACACTACAGGCTGATCCAACTTTGATGTAACGTCCTTAAAACAAGTCAAAATGAGGCTCAGTAGTGTGTGTGGCCTCCACGTGCCTGTATGACCTCCCTACAACGCCTGGGCATGCTCCTGATGAGGTGGCAGATGGTCTCCTGAGGGATCTCCTCCCAGACCTGGACTAAAGCATCCGCCAACTCCTGGACAGTCTGTGGTGCAACGTGGCCTTGGTGGATGGAGTGAGACATGATGTCCCAGATGTACTCAATTGGATTCAGGTCTGGGGAACGGGCGGGCCAGTCCATAGCATCAATGCCTTCGTCTTGCAGGAACTGCTGACACACTCCAGCCACATGAGGTCTAGCATTGTCTTGCATTAGGAGGAACCCAGGGCCAACCACACCAGCATATGGTCTCACAATGGGTCTGAGGATCTCATCTCGGTACCTAATGGCAGTCAGGCTACCTCTGGCGAGCACATGGAGGGCTGTGCGGCCCCCCAAAATAAATACCAAGCCACCCCAAATACCACCCCACACCATTACTGACCCACTGCCAAACCGGTTATGCTGGAGGATGTTGCAGGCAGCAGAACGTTCTCCGCGGCGTCTCCAGACTCTGTCACGTCTGTCACATGTGCTCAGTGTGAACCTGCTTTCATCTGTGAAGAGCACAGGGCGCCAGTGGCGAATTTGCCAATCTTGGTGTTCTCTGGCAAATGCCAAACGTCCTGCACGGTGTTGGGCTGTAAGCACAACCCCCACCTGTGGACGTCGGGCCCTCATACCACCCTCATGGAGTCTGTTTCTGACCGTTTGAGCAGACACATGCACATTTGTGGCCTGCTGGAGGTCATTTTGCAGGGCTCTGGCAGTGCTCCTCCTGTTCCTCCTTGCACAAAGGCGGAGGTAGCGGTCCTGCTGCTGGGTTGTTGCCCTCCTACGGCCTCCTCCACGTCTCCTGATGTACTGGCCTGTCTCCTGGTAGCGCCTCCATGCTCTGGACACTACACTGACAGACACAGCAAACCTTCTTGCCACAGCTCGCATTGATGTGCCATCCTGGATGAGCTGCGCTACCTGAGCCACTTGTGTGGGTTGTAGACTCCGTCTCATGCTACCACTAGAGTGAAAGCACCGCCAGCATTCAAAAGTGACCAAAACATCAGCCAGAAAGCATAGGAACTGAGAAGTGGTCTGTGGTCACCACCTGCAGAACCACTCCTTTAATGGGGGTGTCTTGCTAATTGCCTATAATTTCCACCTGTTGTCTATTCCATTTGCACAACAGCATGTGAAATTGATTGTCAATGAGTGTTGCTTCTTAAGTGGACAGTTTGATTTCACAGAAGTGTGATTGACTTGGAGTTACATTGTGTTGTTTAAGTGTTCCCTTTATTTTTTTGAGCAGTGTATTAGGGCCCGAGTGACAATGAAGTCGTCCGTGGAGGACCCTATTGAAATCGTGCTGTTTATTATTATTAGGGCCCGAGCGACGACGAAGTCGGCCGCGGAGGACCCTATTGAAATTGCACTGTTTGTTATTATTAGGGCCCAAGTGACGACGAAGTCGTCCGCGAAGGAACCCAATGAAATTGCGCTGTTCATTATTATTATTAGGGCCTGAGCGACGACAAAGTCATCCGTGAGGACCCTATTGTAATCGCGCTGTTTATTATTAGGGCCCAAGCGACGACAAAGTTGTCCGTGAGGACCCTATTGTAATCGCACTGTTTATTAGGGCCCGAGCACCTAGCAGTGCGAAGACCCTATTGAAATGCAAGGATTTTTAGGGCCAGAGCAATGACGATGTCATCCGAGGACCCTATTGAAATCTCACTGTTTATTAAGGTCCGAGCAACGATGAAGTCGTCCGCGGAGGACCCTATTGAAATTGTGCTGTTTATTATTAGGGCCCGAGCATCTAGCAGTGCGAAGGCCCTATTGAAACTGAAGGAATTATTATTATTATTATTGTTAGGGCCCGAGCAGGTCTCAAACTGCGAGGTCCCTATTGTTTTTCAAATGATTATTATTATTAGGGCCCGAGCAACGACTTTGTGACCCAATTTCGTCCGACCGCATCTGAAATTCAATATTTTTGGGCGGTTGCACATGGTCGACGCGAAATGTCGAAATAGCGCCCCCTACAAATTTTCAAAAACCCCTCCCCATTGAGGTTAGTTTGTCGTAGGCAAACGAAATTTGGTAAGCACATGTATCATACTGAGACACCCAAAACTGTCTCTTGATGTCATGGTGAAATCCCAACAGGAAGTTGGCCATTTTGTTTTGAATTTTTTCGTTACGGCGATTTGCTATGGTGCCTCCCTCGCCACCAAATACGTTTGGCTTTTTGATGGCTTCAACGACCTCATCTCCTCATGAAAACTGATACACAGGTCAAGAATGGTGAGCTCATACATCTGATAGGGGTGTCACCCATGGGGGGAACAAAATGCCTCTATAGCGCCCCCTTGAAATTTTCAAAAAACCCTCCCCATAGGGTTTTTTTTGGAGTTGGAACATGAAAATTGGTACACATGTGTATGTTGTCCAGACGCACATAAAAATCTTTGGCACCAATGGTCTACTCCAAACATGAAGTCGGCCATTTTGATTTTGACTTGTCATTTTGTCATGATTTCCACATGTTGTATTTTAACGAATTAGTCCTAGGGATTTCATCCAATCGACTTCAAATTTTTTACAGATCATCCAGAGACCATGCTGCTCAAAAGTTGTGCTCTGCATGTCTGTAGGTCAAAGGGCGTGGCCACTATGGCGCTGCCATTTTTGATCCATCGCCATGCATATTCAAGTAGCTCTCTCTCCCACATAATTTATCCAAACTGCTTCAAAATTTCTGTACATGATAAGAGCCCCGCCCTCAATGCCTCCATATGCTCATAGGCAATCTTGCTCATGGCGCCCCCTTGTGGAAACAGGAAATACCATCTTTTACACTGACAAACACCAACCTCAAGCTCCTGACTTGATCAACTACATTTTGTGGCCACATGACAATGAAGTTGATGAATCTCCACAGTGACACACGTGTCCTGTCATGTTGCAGGCCGCAGCAGTGGTGACTTTTCATCCTTCGCCACGGAACATCAACTTGATATAAATCCTTCATGCATTGTCCAATTTGCTCGAAATTTCACGTGTGATGAGGGTCCACCCCTGAACGCACGTGGCCACATCTGGTTATGCTCGTAAGTTGTCAAAAGAATTTTGCCCAGTCAAAAAATGTACGAATAATTGATGAACAAATTTTTGTAGCTACATATGAAAACACAAACTGTTCCATATCTTTGTCAAATTGAAAGCTATTCAACCCAAACCTGAGATCCTTAGTTAGTATGTGACTGTGAGGGTGTGACCCGAAGTTGGTGAACATTGGCCACTAGGGGGCGCTATAAACATGGGAAGTTTATATCTCATAAACGGCTATTTTTATGAAATTTGGTGGGTATGATGTAGGGCCATTTCTGAGGCCATATATTGAAGGTGGTCATGAGTAGTCGAAGTGGGCATGGCTTATTACAAGATAAACAACAAACATTTGTTTCAGCTGAAGTATTGTACTGAGGGCTGTGAAATTTATAGAGTACATGTAGAATAGGACACAGACCTACCTTACCAAAAATTGTGCAGTTACTCCACTAGGTGGCGCTATAACAGATGCAAATGCATTTTTTCCTGTTACTTTCACATTTTAAATCACATATCCATAAACTTTATATCCACGTATTCGCTACATAGAGCTGGATTTGCTGACATAGGCCCTGCCCACTTCGGCCATACATTTCCTTCACTAAGTCGCCACATATCCAAAACCTACTTTTTCAAACTCCTCCTACAGATTTTGTCCAAACTGCATGAAACTTGGCAAGTCAACTCTTACGATGGACCTGATCTAAAGTTATCAAAAGAATTTTGCCCAGTAAAAAATGTGTGAATTATAAACGACAAAAACTTTTTGCTAGCTAAAATACACATATTGTTGCATATTTTTGTCAGACTAAAATATATCAACATGACACTTAACACACTTATTCCAGAGGTTGTTCAGAGGCTTGGTGCCAAATTTGGCCCAAACTGGCCACTGGTGGATGCTGTAAACCCAGAAATATCACATTTCATAAAAGTTGATCAGATTTGTACAAAAATAGGTGAGTCTGATGTGGGGACAGTCCTGAGGCCAGCCGCAAAGTTTGGTAATGATTGGTCAAAGTGGGTGTGACTTATTGCAACAAACGCATTCAGCCTTTAGTACTTCCAATGCACTTCCCATTACGGTGAATACTGCAGCTCAGACGTTGGCCTGTGTCCTGACGCTTGACCATAGCCCGTCGTCTTTTGGGGCCGACTATCGAGGGCTCTATGGGGCGTGGAGGCCGAGCTGCGCGGGGAGGCTTGGACCCCTTTTATAACTGCTTGCAGTTCTAGTTATTATTATTATTATTATTATTATTATTATTATTATTATTATCATTATTTACACTACACAATTTTCTCTTCTTTTTAGCCCAGGGCAATGCTGTAGTGACGGAGTCAACATCCTCATCTGCACCCTCCCCGCCCCCCCCCCCCCCCCCTCCTCATCAGCCACCTCCTCCTTTTCATCTGACAATTCCAGCTCCTCCTCCTCCTCGTCCTCCTCCTCCTTTTCAGAAGATGAGAAGAAAAGAAGAAAACGGTACAAAAAGAATAGGGACAACAAAAAAAGCCACATCGAAAAGGGGATGAAGAAGAAGAAGGTGGCAAAAGAAAAGACACTTGGCAGAAGAGGTGAATAACGGGGAAGGGTTCCTATTTAAAAAAGTTTTATTGATGTTAGTGCTGTCAAGAGATTTAAAAAATGGAGAGATTAATTAACTATGATCTGTAATTAATTGATCTAATTAATCTCTTTTTTAATCTCATCTCAAAATTGCTGAGAAAAGCCCTCAACTTGAGGTATTTTCATTTAAATTCATTACATTATTGTGGCAGATGATCAAAAGATTGATAGATATTACAAAAAGTGGTTTTATAAAGTCATATTTATTGTTTTCAACAATAACACACAATAAAGAGTGCTGCAACCTTCAGTCTCGACCACCAGGGGGATGTTTGACTGTCATGACATGTCAGCTTCATTAAAAGCATAGCTGCAGATTAACACAACAATAGATGTAAAAACACACAGAAACAATACATCTGTGGTCAGTTCCCTAATTTTATTTTAACAGTTTTCTAAATTATTTTCCTCTTTTCAATTTCTGGTTTTATTTCATGGAAGTGATCAATGTAAGTGCACTTGTCCTTTAAACTTAATGAAAAATAAAAGCTAACAAAATAAAAGACACCTGGTACATTCGTTACAGCTATATCAGTTTATAGAACAGTTTTGAACAGTTAGAACAAGAGGCTGCACTGCAATGTGCAAATCACTCCTTCTCGTGGCTGCCTGCACTTTCCCTGTCCTTGTGGCTGCAACTCATGTAGGAACTGCTGCAGCCAATGTGCAGCCGGTGGGAGCTACATGACAACTCAACCACTATGATCAGTTTTTAATGTTTTATTGGGCAATAACTACTCCAGACTCTGCTCTAGTGTAATTTTCGAGACAATCAGGCCAGGATTCAGGATTCAGGACAACTGCTTGGATTTCGGGACTGTCCCGAATTTTTCGGCAAACAAGGCACGGAGGTTGCCGGGGAGGTCAGATGCTTGCGTGCTAGGGCGGACAGCTTTTCATAGGCTCCTGAGTGAGCAGACCACCACTGCAGGGGACAGTCATCAATGCTGATGCTGGGCTCTGCTCTGTAGCGCTGCAGCTCTCCCACAACTCAAGCACAAAGAAGCCCAATCATACGCCTGCAGACGGATTTTATAAAAGGCAACTCTGTGGCATACAGAAACAGTAAAGTTAGAGATTAAAAATGAGATTAACGCGATCAAAAAACATAGCGCGTTAAATATGGCTGTAATTAATTATTTGCAATTAACACGATAATTTGACACCCCTAATTGATGTTAGATTAGAAATCTGAAACATTTGTGCTTAGGGATGTAAATTTTTGTTTGAAATTCTAACCATTTCATTACCAAAGTGGTTGCACTTATCTAGCATAACCTATCATTTAAAGGAGAAGTTTACAAAAAAATGCAAAAGAAAAAACACCAACATATTTTTCCTCTTCCCCAGAGTGATATCAATCTATCAAGATAGTCTCTGTGTGATTTGGCAAGTTTTAGAGACATCAGCTGAAGAGATGTCTACTATCACCCCAATACAATGGAGTTGAATGGCACTGGGTTTGTGGTGCTCAAAGCGCCAAAAAATACATTGGACAAACTCGAAGGCAATGTTTCCTTATAGAAATCATGACCTGGTAATTCAAGATTATCCACAGTCATTGTTGTGAGCAGTCTCATAGAGAACTATTTTCTACCCAAGATGACGGCCATAATAGTTTTCCATGAAACTGTTCACAAGGTTTGTGGATTATCTTGAGTAACCATGTTTTGATTTCTGGAAAGAGATGTGTTTTTCACAGAGGTGGAAAAAGTACTGAAAAATTCTACTCAAGTAAAAGTACCTTTACTTTGATGAAAATCTACTTAAGTACAAGTAAAGCTACCCATGTAAAAATCTACTCAAGTAAAAGTAAAAAGTAGTTTGTTTAAAATGTACTTAAAGTAGAAGTTACTTCTAACAACTTGATGGGGGTCACTCCTATGCAGTGCAAAAATGGTCCAGGGGTCATAAATCCAATCCAAAAACTGGTTATTTTTCTATGATGAACCATAGAATTCAATTCAATTTAGGGCTGCACAATATCATTAGAGCATCGCCATCGCAATGTGTTCTGTTCTTGTGCAATAGTCACATAATTTCATGCAAATACACATACAGGTGGGCACACAAGAGTGCGGTTCGGGCCACATTTTTCTGACTGATAATTATAAACGGGACTGCGCACACGCGGTTTTCTTTTGTTTCGTTTGTTTCTTCGTTCATTTCAACTGCTGCGTCTGCTAGTGCTTCTGCCGAAGCATTCCCACCCTCCTCCATCTCTCTCTCCAGTAACTCGCCAGCACCGGCAGCTTGTTCTGGGTCAATTCCACACGAGATTCACCATTTTGGTTTCCATTTAGCCGAAAACATTTTGTTTTTGTTTTGTTTTTACTTAGTAATGGATGTGATTTCAAACGTAGCAAAGTACAATACTTAAATCAAAATTTACCTAAGTAAAAGTAAAATTACAGATTTCAAAAACTGCTGAAAAAATTACACACAAAAAAAACTACTCAATTACAGTATCGTGAGTAAATGTAATTAGTTACTTTCCACCTCTGGTTTTTCAAATGTAATTCTTGGCACATTGAGCTAATTTATTTTACTACTGAATTAGATTACTGCAGTAGTAAGCATAGCAGCTAGCTATGCATACAAATATAAATACTTGCGATGATGTAAGACTAGTCACAGCTGTAGAAGTTGAATTGGATATGGTGAATTATCAGCTGTGCCGTTAGGGTTTGAAAATTGAGATATCCCAGTAGTTGTGTGCTACTTTGTGATTTATTGATTGACCAGTTCATCCTTATTTATTAACCCTTCTCTTACTTTTGTAGCCTGTCGTCCCACGGAGATCATTGCCAGATACAAGAGGGTGTTGAGAGCATACAACAGTGGAAAGAAATTGGGCAAAGCATGTGCATTCGCTGGTGTAACAGAGCTGACAGTGAGATGTAAAGCGGCAATCCCGGAGCTTGCCATAGCTTGCCCAGAGAAGTTTGAAAAGCTACTGGCAGGATTCCATAAAAGAGATAAGATAGCTGACTTTTTCAGCAAATTTGAATACATGATTCAAAATGATGCAGAAGTCAGGGCCAAAATAGCTAAAAATAAAGCAGCGGGTAAGCTCATACCATACATTAAGAGGGAGCAGAAGTAATTGGCTGGGGATCCGGCTGCCGTGATATTGGAACATATGTTATGTAAAAAGCTTAAACATGACCATTTGCCACTGGACGTTATTTATTAATACAGAATAGTAGGCTACTGTTAAAGGTAATTTTCACTGTTACTTTTCATTTAAATTTAAGACAAACATTTTTCAAATTTATCAGGCCAGCCCTAATTTTTGTTTCACTTTCATATTAAATATTTTAAAAAATAATGTTTGCATGGCAATTGCAGTTTTGTAATAAAGGTTTTATTAATTATCTGTTGTGTTGACTTTTTTAAATCTCGTCTTTCTCCCACCCTGTTTATTTGTAGTGCAGTGCTGCAAATCAACATTGACTTTAAGGTTTTGTCAGAAATGTGTTTAAAGTTGATCATAAAAATCAACTGCAATTCTGTTATTGGTAAAGAAATGATCTCTCTAAGAGATCACCAATAAAAAATTTAATGGTGCCAAATAAATGTTACTTGATTGTTTACAAGCAGCTTATTAATCATTAAATAATTATTGCAAACATTAGTTGCAACTTTACAATAACCATCTAAGTAATGTTTATAGATGGTTAATAAACCAATTATTACCCATGACTTACACCAGAGCTTTGGTGTAAATCAACATATACTTGAAATGGCATACAGAGGCCTGGTTGAAAGTGTACTGCAGTTCAACATAACTGCCTGGAATGGCAATTTGAGTGTAAAAACAAGCTCTCCACTATTGTCAAGGTTGCAGGGAAAGTGGTTGGTAAGCCCCAACAACAGCTCTGTGAGGTATTTAACAGGGCAGTAGATAGGAAGGCCAGACAGATATCTGGAGATGCTTCACACCCTTTAAATTCACAGTTTGAATTGCTTCCATCCGGCCGCCGATTCAGGGCCCCGAGGGCGAGCCGTAACATATATAAGAAATCTTTCATTCCATATGCCATACAAGCACTGAATGCAAAATGACAGCACCAGGAAAAGCAAAGAATTTTAAGTGTTTTATCTGGTTTATATTGTCACCTGCTATACCATTCATCTGCTGGTATTTGTTGTCTATTTGCACCATTTTTTTGTGATGTATGGTGGGAAGTGTCTTGTGACTTTGTTTGTAATGTAACTTAATGTTGGAGGAGCCAAAGACAATTTTCCACTAAGGTGGGCAATAATGTTAATCTAATCTAATCTAATCTAATTTACAAAGTATTACAAACATCAGTTGCAACTTTACAATAACCATCTAAGTAATGTTTATCGATAGTTTATGAACCAAATATTAACCATTTACAAAGTGGTACAAATAAGAGGTCTTCTACATATTTAATGTTTATTGATGTTTTACAACCAGTTACTTAAAGGTATATAAATCATTTGGACATCATTAATAAATGTTTAATATATTGTTAAAAATGTTATAATGAGTGCAACTATAAACCGTTAATAAATAGTCCATTAATAATTAATAAGCATTATTAATTATAATTTCATTAACTATTAACTTACATTAATATACTATCTATTTACCATTTATAAATGGTCTATTTACCGTTTATAATGATGGTTAAACACTAATAAACTATCTGTTTACGTTTATAAATGATGGTTATTGTAAAGTGTTACCGGACTCAGCTTGTTTTATTATCAAATATAACGTTAGCTATTGTGCTAAAAAGTTAGTGTTATGGAGAAATCCAATATTCCTCTTAATACCCTCCAAACTTCTGATTAGGTGGACATGATAACCCTTAATACACATAATGTTATTCATACCTACAACGGTAAATACTTTTTTCCTAACCTAATACGAATTGTGTGCTGCACATGTGAGCATTTTTGATGATTGCCTCCGTCCAGTCCTTTAGTCTTATCGCATTTAACCATAGTTGTCTTCGTTTTTGTTAACGGGCAGTGGTGGCTGGTATGTGATAAAATTTGAGTTTTGAGGCATGACTCCTTCTATTCTGGCTCCCAATAACACAAGACAAATTTTTAAGACTCCTATGTGGCCTACAGCCCTGTGGTGGCAAGTCGTGTTTTGCCTCCAGCTAATAAAATGACGACATCGTGACATCAGCCCTGAAAAGGTCTTTATGAAGATACATATCTTGCACTGTTTTAACACGTGCATGTTCATCCACATAAACATACATCAATCACTCATATGTTATTGTGTGTTTGCACTTATTTAGCAAGTAGACCAAGACCACGTAACACAACTGTGATTATGTAATGTGGGAAGGTTTGACAAGAGTGTTGTTGGTTGTATTTATAGTCATGGCTCAACCACACACCTATCTAACTGTGACAACATAATTTGTTTTGTCATCAACTTCTAGATGCCCAAGCTTGGGAGCAGTGGAGTGGTGCCACCTGGGAGTCGAGACAGCAGTGGGATATGTCGAAGCGGTAGCATCAGCAGCGCGTCAGGAGGCAAGATACTGTCCCTGTCATCCATGAGTGAGAGTGTGCACAGTGGCCTGAGCTGTTTCTTGTCAGAGCAAGCACTGGAGCAGGAAGAAAAGCAGCAGCGCAGTAGCCAGTTAGCAGAATTTCAGCGTCTGAGAGAGGTCCGTGCTGCTGCTCAGCTCAAAAACCTGGAGGATTTCCTCAGGATGAACCATGTTTCACTCAGGGACAGCACTTCTTATTCGACTGGCATGATTTACAGGTAAGATAAGGCCGTGTGTATAAGGGATGGGAATCGAGAACCAGTTCCAACTGGTTCAATTCATCGACATCATTAGCCTTTATGCTTAACGATTCCCTTATCGATTCTTTTCATTACGCCGAATCTTTACATCGATGACGCACATCACACTCATCAGTCAGCAGTACGTTCAACAACAAAGAAGAGGTAATGGTGGAGAGACAGAAGCGGTTGAAAGCTTGGCTTCACTTCACCAAAAAAGACTCATGACATTGACTCATCACAACAGCATGACTGCAATTTATGCAGCATCGTAATTACACGCAAGGGCGGAAACACCACCAATGCTACAGTGATTTGTTTTCCACTACAGGGCTCTACTGTGCGAGCATTTTAACATTACTCACATTTGCGACTAAAAATAGTTTTGTGTGAGCAAAATAAATCATTCAACACGCTGTGCCAGTACAGATTTCAACCAGCAGCTGAAACGAAAGGCGAATCCTGCTGGTTGTGGGTTGAACGGGGGTCACAGACACAGACACGGACAGGAATATGTATTGCTGTCAAATAGGATGGCCGTAGTGCTCCGCGGCGCAAGATAAAAGCTTACCGGTGACCGAGAAGCCCGGCTCCAGGTCCAATAATTTCCTCTTCTTGGTGTCATGACTGCCCAAAAGTACCTGAACAGCCAAGCAGTGGCGGCACACAGTCATGTGATGTGCCAGAGGAGAAACGAGCCATTCACATTTCCACAAACCTCACCGCGCTTAAGGGACTGTTCTTTACTTGTCAGGGGAGGAGGGTGGCTGGTTGATTTTTATTTTATTTATTTTATTTTGATCCCCCCTATGTTAATCACTTATTGATGCTGTTTTTGAAGTATGAATACGTCAATAAGTAATTTATTCCATTGAAATATCATTGATGTATTATAGCAAGGTAATTTATCTTTTCATAAATGACAAAAGGCACATCTGCCTCATTTTGGCTGTGGTATCGTGATACTACTCAGAACCATGATATTTTCACTGGTATCGCACAGTGGATCCCAATTTGGTACCGTGACAACACTAATCTGGGGGATGTTCATCTGCAAAAACTAATGATAAACTAAACAATGATATTCGGTATTCGGTACTCGGTATTCGGCCAAGCGTTTAATAATATTCGGCTTCGGCCGCAAATTTTCATTTCGGTGCATCCCTAAGATGTATATATATGTATATATATATATATATATATATATATATATATATATGTGTGTATACATATAGAAATATATATATATATATATACAGTACAGGCCAAAAGTTTGGACACACCTTCTCATTCAATGCGTTTTCTTTATTTTCATGACTATTTACATGGTAGATTCTCACTGAAGGCATCAAAACTATGAATGAACACATGTGGAGTTATGTACTTAACAAAAAAAGGTGAAATAACTGAAAACATGTTTTATATTCTAGTTTCTTCAAAATAGCCACCCTTTGCTCTGATTACTGCTTTGCACACTCTTGGCATTCTCTCCATGAGCTTCAAGAGGTGACCTGAAATGGTTTTCCAGCAGTCTTGAAGGAGTTCCCAGAGGTGTTTAGCACTTGTTGGCCCCTTTGCCTTCACTCTGCGGTCCAGCTCACCCCAAACCATCTCGATTGGGTTCAGGTCCGGTGACTGTGGAGGCCAGGTCATCTGCCGCAGCACTCCATCACTCTCCTTCTTGGTCAAATAGCCCTTACACAGCCTGGAGGTGTGTTTGGGGTCATTGTCCTGTTGAAAAATAAATGATCGTCCAACTAAACGCAAACCGGATGGGATGGCATGTCGCTGCAGGATGCTGTGGTAGCCATGCTGGTTCAGTGTGCCTTCAATTTTGAATAAATCCCCAACAGTGTCACCAGCAAAACACCCCCACACCATCACACCTCCTCCTCCATGCTTCACAGTGGGAACCAGGCATGTGGAATCCATCCGTTCACCTTTTCTGCTTCTCACAAAGACACGGCGGTTGGAACCAAAGATCTCAAATTTGGACTCATCAGACCAAAGCACAGATTTCCACTGGTCTAATGTCCATTCCTTGTGTTTCTTGGCCCAAACAAATCTCTTCTGCTTGTTGCCTCTCCTTAGCAGTGGTTTCCTAGCAGCTATTTGACCATGAAGGCCTGATTGGCGCAGTCTCCTCTTAACAGTTGTTCTAGAGATGGGTCTGCTGCTAGAACTCTGTGTGGCATTCATCTGGTCTCTGATCTGAGCTGCTGTTAACTTGCGATTTCTGAGGCTGGTGACTCGGATGAACTTATCCTCAGAAGCAGAGGTGACTCTTGGTCTTCCTTTCCTGGGTCGGTCCTCATGTGTGCCAGTTTCGTTGTAGCGCTTGATGGTTTTTGCGACTCCACTTGGGGACACATTTAAAGTTTTTGCAATTTTCCGGACTGACTGACCTTCATTTCTTAAAGTAATGATGGCCACTGGTTTTTCTTTAGTTAGCTGATTGGTTCTTGCCATAATATGAATTTTAACAGTTGTCCAATAGGGCTGTCGGCTGTGTATTAACCTGACTTCTGCACAACACAACTGATGGTCCCAACCCCATTGATAAAGCAAGAAATTCCACTAATTAACCCTGATAAGGCACACCTGTGAAGTGGAAACCATTTCAGGTGACTACCTCTTGAAGCTCATGGAGAGAATGCCAAGAGTGTGCAAAGCAGTAATCAGAGCAAAGGGTGGCTATTTTGAAGAAACTAGAATATAAAACATGTTTTCAGTTATTTCACCTTTTTTTGTTAAGTACATAACTCCACATGTGTTCATTCATAGTTTTGATGCCTTCAGTGAGAATCTACCATGTAAATAGTCATGAAAATAAAGAAAACGCATTGAATGAGAAGGTGTGTCCAAACTTTTGGCCTGTACTGTATATTTATTTATATGTATAAAATTTTGTGTAAACCTGGAAATAATCAGAAAGTTTGAGGATTTAGTACCATTTAAAAACACAAGGAGCTACTGTATGACATGCAAAATTACTACAAAATCTTTCAGATTTTGCACCATTTCTAAGTCAGCAATCAAAGTTAAGCAAATTGGTGGCATTGATGAACTTCATACCCTTGTACAAAAGGTCAGATTTCCTTGACTTATATCCCTTTAATTGAAACATGCCTTCAGATGGCACTCATTCGATCTACTCATCTGAGGCTCATTCAAGTAACTCACTGCAGCCAGTGTTCACCTTTAACAAAACCTTTTAAATATGGCTTGCTCACTTAGTAAAAAAACAAAGTCAAAGAAAAAATTGACAGTACCCGTTGTGGTCTCAGGATAACTCTGTATCGCACACATAATCGTTACTGTCGTTTGTTATTTATTGTTACTTTTTTGGAAGTGGACTGTAGCCCACAGACAATTTGTTGTTATTTCATTCAGTTTGGTTGACTGCTGCAGTTGCACTTTTTTAAATATTAATTGATAAAAGTTGTTAAAGTTGTACATGTTTTGTTGTTACTAGGGACCTCGGCTGAAGGGCGAGGACCCTATTGTTTTTGGTGCGTTTATTAGGGACCTCGGCTGAAGGGCAAGGACCCTATTGTTTTTGATGCGTTTATTATTAGGAACCTCGGCTGAAGGGCGAGGACCCTATTGTTTTTCGTACGTTAATTATTATTAGGGACCTTGGCTGAAGGGCGAGGACCCTATTGTTTTTGGTGCATTTATTATTATTAGGGACCTCGGCTGAAGGTGCGAGGACCCTATTGAAATGCAAGGATTTTTTATTATTATTATTAGGGTCCCCACCGACCGAAGGTTGGGCGAAGGCCCTCTTGAAACTGAAGGAATTATTATTAGGGCCTGAGCACCTAGTGACACCCAACAGGAAGTCGGCCATTTTGAATTTACTGTGCAATTTTGGTGCATTTTTGGCCATTTCTAGGGGTCCTGTATTATCAAATTAGTCCTAGAGATTTTATCCGATCGACTTTAATTTTATTTTTTTTACCAGGTTAGTCCCATTGAGATCAATGATCTCATTTTCAAGGGAGACCTGGCCAAAACAGCAGCGGCAAAAAAAGTTACAGACAAGACACTGTATCATTAAAATACCTACAGACATTAAAATACCTACTGACAATGACAAGAACTAACCAATGTATTTATCATTGAGGTTATCAGAACTTTAAAATCAGGCAGCGGGATAAGGCTCCCAAGATTCAGGTCTTTTTGAAGGCTGTTCCAGGTAAGAGGAGCCGAGCACTTAAAGGCCTTTTTTCCCAGTTCAGTCCTTACACTTGGTACAGACAATAGGACAACATCTTGCGATCTCAAGCTATAGCTTCCACCAGCTTTCTGAACAATCGAAGAGCAAATATAAGAAGGGAGCATGCCTAGCATGGCTTTATAGATAAACAGGTACCAGTGACTGAGCCTTCGCATAATCAGTGAGGGCCAGCCAATCCTGGAATACAGAGTACAGTGATGAGTCAATACTGCACAGTTTGTGACAAATCTCAGAGCACTGTGATACGTGTCCAACATCCTAAAACAATGGGCTGGAGCGTTCATATATAAAATATCACCATAATCAAGAAGTGGTAAAAAGATTGCAGAAATTAGTTTCTTTCTGGTCTCAAAGGAGAAACAGCTCTTGTTTCTAAAATAAAACCCTAATTTCAACCTCAGCTTTTTAAGAAGATTATTCACCTGATGTTTAAAAGACAGGCAGTCATCTATCCATATGCCCAGATACTTATAGCAGGAGACAATCTCTAGTTTCTTTCCTTGAGTTGTAACAATATCTAAGGTAACATTACCTTAATTTTGTCAGGATTTAAAAGCAATTTTAGTTGAAAAAGCAGAGTCTGGATGATATTAAAAACAATCTGCAATTTGGCAAGGGCCTCCATGATGGAGAGGGCAGCACAGTATACCACTGTATCATCTGCATAAAATTAAAAATAAGCTCCACCCACATTATGACCCAAATTATTAATATAAATTGAAAATAATAGCGGACCTAACACAGAACCCTGCGGTACACCATTACAAATGTTTAACCATTCAGAGGTGAGCCCATCAGATTGAACACACTGCGACCTTTCTGACGGATAGTTCACAAACCAACCCAGAGCCTGATCAGAAATACCAATATTAGCACGTCAGCAGAGTCAATTAGATCATTCACTACCTTCATAGCTGCTGTTATAGTGCTGTTTCTTTTTGAAGCAAGACTGATGCTTAGAAAGAATGTCATTTGCGCCTAAAAAATCTTAACTAAAACTGACAATTTAGAAATTGGCCTATAGTTATTCAAACAGCTAGGTTCTCCTCCTTTATGTAGAGGGAGTGCAATAAAATCTGCAGCTATTTTTAAGAAAAAGGGTTCCAAGTTGTCAGGGCCAGCAGGTTTCTTAGGATTTAACTTGGTCAAGGCTTCATGTACATCAGTAACCGAAAATGGAGAAAAGCAGAAAGGTTCATCTGTGCCACTTTGGACAGGATCAGGAACTGAAGTGTACACAGAAGCAGAGTCAGAAACGGAGTCTTAACAGTGAGCCACAAGATACAAAATGCTCATTAAAACAGTTAAGCATAGTGGGTCTGTCAGATATAGTGCCAGATTCTGTGGCAATACAGGGGGGCAATTCATTTTGATTTCCACTGACAGATAAAGCTTTAATAGCTTTCCAGAATTTTCTAGGATCATTCAAGTTTTCAGTGTTAACAGAAAGAAAATACTTAGATTTAGAACTTTTAACTTGAGAAGTAAAACTATTTCTAAGTTGCCTGAAATGGAGCCAGTCAGTCTCAGAGTCTGTCTTTCTAGCCTTCGCCCAGGCCTTGTTTCTTTTGTGCAGAAGACTAGATAATTCTGCTGTAAACCAGAGGTTATCTCGACCCTTCACTCTAAACTTACGCAGAGGTGCATGCTTGTCTATTATTTCCTTGAAACCTTGATAAAAATATGTCCAAGCAATTGCTGTGAGGGTCCTAAGGACAGAGGGATGTCATATGCTGTAAAGCCCTGTGAAGCAAATTGTGATTTGTGATATTTGGCTTTATAAATGAAATTGATTGATTGAATTTAATTTCAATATCATTACTTAAATAAATTTTGCTCCACTCAAAATAAAACAAGTCAAATAAAAAACCCTGTTCAACAAAGTGCTTAGTGTCACGTTTAATAATGATACGTGGTTTACCTTTCAGAACCTTTGTGTCTCTAATTGCAGCCACAACACAGTGGTCACTAACAACATTAATAAATACTCCCACAGCAGAGTATTTATGAGGGACATTTGTCAAAATGAGATCAATCAAAGATCACTTACTGGGACATTTAATGTTAAGACAGGTGGGACTATCCACAATGTGAATAATGTTTAATGAGACACAAAGGTCCTTTAAGTCCTCTGACACAGACGTTAACCAGTCCAAGTTTAAGTTACCAAGTAAAACAATTTGTTATCAAGTTGATGTAAAAGGCCTGACAGAGAGGTCAAAGACTCACTGACAGATGAAGGGGGCCTGTAGCAGCCAACCTCAATATTTAAAGCCAAAAATTCAAATTGTTTACCAACTGATTTAGATACCAGCAAGGATGCACACAACTTATTTTTCACATAAATGGCAACACTACCACCTCTCTTAGGTCGGTCAGTACGATATATACTGTAAACATTTATGGAAATGTCAGAGTCAGAGATAGATTTGGTAAGCCACATTTCTGATAAAACAATAATGTCAGCATCAGTAGATTCAGCCCAGATCCGAATAAAATCAAGTTTGGATAACAAACTACGTACATTAAGGTGAAGGAGGCCCAAACCGGATCTTTTTTTTTTTTTTTTTGCCTTTAATTGATAGGATAGTGAAGTGTGAAAAGGGGAGAGAGAGAGAGAGAGAGAGAGAGAGAGAGGGAGAGACATGCAGCAAAGGGCCACAGGCCGGAGTCGAACCCGGGCTGCTGCGGCAACAGCCTGGAACATGGGGCGCCTGCTCTACCACTAAGTCACCGACGCCCCTCCAAACCGGATCTTGACTTAAGGTCAGCCGGAGTGGCAATCTGGCTGCAATCAGTCGGACCAGGGTTTAGCTGCACGTTACCAGAAAGCAATAATAACAAAAAAATCAGGCATCTTCTTCTTATAGTCGAAGCACACAATGCATCCTTTACCTTAACATGATTAGCAAGGTACAAAAGCATGTCAGAGTTCAAGAAGCAGTCCTGAAGACCCATAATGGAAGGATATCAAGCACAACAACCAAAGTTAAACGAGCTAGTAGGCTCGGATAACAAAGTGAAATGGAATTGTTTGTGTAACACACTGGAACTTTTACAAGGAACACTCACCACAGGTGACAAGACAGTCATGAGTCCACTCAACTCCTCATGATGAGAGTACTTTTAAGAATTCAACACAGACATGAGGCAGAGAAGAACCAGGATATGAGCCATGTTCACAGCTCCACCAGCCATCACCAAACAATAGATAAGGCCTCAGGCTACTGAGCAGGGTGGATGGTGAGGGCCTCAGGCTGTTGAGCAGGGTGGATGGTGAGGGCCTCAGGCTGCTGAGCAGGGTGGATGGAGAGGGCCTCACGCTGCAGAGCAGGGTGGATGGAGAGGGCCTCAGGCTGCTGAGGAGGGTGGATGGTAAGGGCCTCAGGTTGCTGAGCAGGGTGGATGGAGAGGGCCTCAGGCTGCTCAGCAGGGTGGATGGAGAGGGCCTCAGGCTGCTGAGCAGGGTGGATGGAGAGGGCCTCAGGCTGCTCAGCAGGGTGGATGGAGAGGGCCTCAGGCTGCTGAGCAGGGTGGATGGTGAGGGCCTCAGGCTGGAGCAGGTCAGGCAGATGCAGGATGCAGTAGTTCCTGGCTAAAGTCAAGCCCCACAGCAGCAGGTGCTGGGTCTCAGTTTTCCTTGCTGCAGATCTGGGCTAAAGACTAGCCCCACTGCAGCAGCCCCTAAAAGGTGGAGTAGGCCAGAGCAGGGTAGCTTCCCAAAAAGATAAAAATAGGCACAATCCACAGAGCTGGATGTATACTTCTAAGGGTTGGTAAAACAGCAGTAAAAGAGCTTGAGTGAAAAGTGTCGAAAGATACTAATAACCAAATAAAACTACTTGTAACAGACAAACACACAACAGAAACTTCACAGAGACACTAGACATGCTGCCATCTTGGATTGGGGCGGAGTTACCAGTTAATGCCATGTATTACGCACAAAGGCCATGGCTTACCAACTGAGCAGCACATCCATTCCATCCATTTTAAACCTTGGTCTGTCCCATGATGATGGCTCAGCCCTGAACGCCCTGATATGTTAATATCCCACCTTACTCATAGCGCCCCCCGATGGTAACAGGAAGTGACCAGTTTTTACTTTAACATGTACTAATGCTACAAACTTGACCGCATCAACTTCATTCCACTTCTAATGCATGCAGAACAAGTTGGTGAAAATACCTTATGAATGCTGTGAAGCTACATCTAATGGTGTCCATGTGGCGGCGTGGTGACTATCGATCCCTCGCCACTAAATCCGTTTGGCATTTTGATGGCTTCAACGACCTCATATCCCCATGAAAATTGATACACAGGTCAAGAATGGCGAGCTCTTGCATCTGATAGGGGCGTCGCCCATGGGGGGGACAAAATGCCTCTATAGCGCACCCTTAAAATTTTCAAAAAAACCCTCCCCATAGGGTTTTTTTGGAGTTGGAACATGAAAATTAATACACATGTGTATGTTGTGCAGATGCACATAATAGTCTCTGGCACCAATGGTCTACTCCAAACATTAAGTCGGCCATTTTGATTTTGACTTGTCATTTTGCCATGATTTCCACATGTTGTATTTTAACGAACTAGTCCTAGGGATTTCATCCAATCGACTTCAATTTTTTTACAGATCATCCAGAGACCATGCTGATTAAAAGTTATTAAAAGCTTTTCTCTGTGTCAAGGGGCGTGGCCTCCATGGCACCACCATATAACATGCATCGCCATGCATATTGAAGCAGCTCTCTCTCCCACATACTTCATCCAAACTGCTTCAAGAATTCTGTACATGATAAGAGCCCCGCCCTCAACGCCTCCATATGCTCGTAGGCAATCTTGCTCATGGCGACCCCTTGTGGAAACAGGAAATGCCCTACTATACATTGACATTGTCCGATTTGCTCGAAATTTCACGTGTGATGACGGTCCACCCCTGAACGCACCTGCCCACATCTGGTTACGCTCGTAGCGCCACCTGGTGGATGAAGGAAACATTGCGTTTTTTCGCTCCTGCCAGGTTTTTTCTCTCTTCTCGCTTCGCACCACAGCCCCCACATGCCTCAGGCCCCTGCGGTTACATGGGGGAGTGAGGGCCCGATCACAGCTGCTTGCAGATTTAATTATTATTATTATTAGGGCCCGAGCACCTAGCGGTGCGAGGACCCTATTGAAATGCAAGGATTTATTAGGGCCCGAGCACCTAGCGGTGCGAAGACCCTATTGAAATGCAAGGAATTTTTATTATTAGGGACCGAGCCTAGAGGCAGAGGACTGCTCACAGAGCAGTCCTCGCCAAAGGCGAGGACCCTATTGTTTTTGGTGCGTTTATTCTTTCTTTCTCCCGCTGCCTCTTTGAACTGGAATTTGACCCCCTAAACATGCTCAAAACCTCACCAAAATTGGCACGCACATCAGAACTGGTGAAAAATTTTAGAAAATCATGAAATTAACCCCTAAAGTGCCAAAATGGGCTCTCTAGTGCCACCTAGGCACACAAAAATGGCCGCTACGGCCTGTAGGAACGTCGTAGAAACATGAAACCAAAACTGCCGTGTTCGTCTCATGAAGACCTAAAAATCACGCGCTGACACCTCTGACCTAAATCCAACAGGAAGTGAGGTATTTGCCCTTTCAAACTAAGATTTTGCCTTAAAACTGCCTTTCCTAAAAAATCTTCTTCTCATACACCGCTTATCCTATCGGCTTCAAACTTGCACAGATGACAGATCAACTCCTTCTAATCAGATCTTATTTATAACTTTTTCATTACTCGATTAGTTTGGATTTTATGGCCTCCTAAAGGTGAGATGTCAGAAAAACGTCCTGGCGATCTTCGAAAGCTGTCCCATAGGAAATGAATGGCAGCAGGGGGAGAAAGAGACCAATCTTTGGGCTTTTTCTAGCCTTTACAGCGTCTCCATACTTTGTGCTACAGACTCCATTCCAGCTCTCAAATGTTGCCACAGGTCTCATCTATTCACTCATGTTTTCATCTTTTTCATATCTTTTACCGTTTTTCATCTGTGCCTCTCAAAGTACCCTGAGCAAAAGTGGAGAAATTCTCAGTTTACAATGGGTGTGTATTGCACAGAATGCTGTGAGCTAGAGTGGAGAGGGCTCTAAAAATCGTCTAAAACTTTTGTCTTTAACTCGCTGCCATGGCCACAATTTTCACTGTACAGAAACAATTTATACCACAAAACGTAGGAAAATTTGTCCAGCTCACAGATATGTTGACATGGAATCTCTCACACGTACACATTTTTGCTGAGTGGCTCCAAAGCAAAGGGAATGCCGATTTTTTTCTCATTCACTCCCATGTAAACTCAGAGGAGAAATTTCTGGAAACAGCTTAGGTGCAACACATTTTAAACTCGCTCCCCTGACCACATTTTTGACTCTAGAAATATAAAACACAACACGTGCGTTCACGAGAAGTGGCTCTCTCTCACATTCACTTTATTTTCTTGATTGGACCAACGGTTTGGGTATGGGAAGAACTTGTTCGAGGAGTTCAAACCCATTATAAACAGCCTTTGGTGATCTGCTCTCCTGACGTGTCTGTGTCTGCCACAGGTCATTAATTGCCATGACAACGGCTGCACACACAGACACAGCCACACGGTTCTCTGGTCTGTGTGTCTCACAATCTTTAAAGGACAGATTACAGCAGCAGAAACTTCATTTGAAACAGCAAATACACATTATTAACAATAGACATATATACACAGACGCCGCATCGACTGCCTGAGTGCGTCCTCGCCGGCCGCCATCTTGGATGGGTCTCGCTTCGCCCCCACAGTGCATTCACTGCTATTGAGGAAGGAGCTGTATGCACAAGTAAAATAGAATAACTCACTAATTCCAACAGGAAGTGAGCTATTTGACCTTTCAAAGTAAGATTTCGCCTCAAACATGCTCTTAAAAAAACATCTCCTCCTACACCGTTTATTGTATCGGCTTTAAAGATGCACACATGCCAGTTCAACTGCTGCTAAACAGATCTTCTGTATAACTTTATCTCTCTCATCATCACATTATTTTCATGATTGGACCAACGGTTTGGGAATGGAAAGAACTTCTTCGAGGAGTTAAATCTCCACTAAAACAGGTCTCTCTGTGTTCTGTCTGTCTCTCTCTGCTCTTCTGCCAGGTGCACCTACTTCATCACCATGGCAACCGCTGTCACACACAAACTCACAGAAACATGGTGTGTGTGTGTCTAAATCTTACATGCAGATATGACAGGGGAACAATCTCCATTTTAACCCTTTAGGTGCCAGAGTTTATTGAGGAAAATATTCCATTTTCATTTCAACATTTCAAAAGACTGTGGCTTGAAAGTGGTGAGAGATAAAGGCATACTGTAAATGACAAAACTATTCATCATGACCCAAGGTTTGTCATGGGAGTAAATTAACTCATCTAATTTGCATATTGTGACGTCACTAGGTGGCGGCCATATTGGATTTCATACATCTCAGTAAAACAACATTTTGAACATATTTACACAGTAGATTTCTTTTGTTTTGTGCTGTTTTTGTTGTCTCTTCCTCAAAATAAAGGAAGAGGAATCTGATGGGAATAAATTTGCTCATCTAATTTGCATATTGTGACATCACTTCTACATACCTACAGCTACAGAAAGCATTCAAACATCAAAACGTTCAGCTCTGTAAGGATTTTTTGATGTTTGTGGCAACATGTTTGATTTTTCTAAATAATTCACAGTGACAACATAAGCTGGGGGCCGAAACAGGCGTGAGTGCGAGGTCCCGCCAAACGCTGCTTGCAGCTTTAATTATTATTATTATTATTATTATTATTATTATTATTATTATTCCTCCAAATGAATTGCCTTTTTGGGAGGCTTAACATACCTGAAAACTCATGACACTTTGCAGATATATCAGACCTGGTGAAAAATTTGATATTTCAAGGGTCTCGCGCACGGGTTCCAAAAAATGGCTCAGTAGGGCCCCCTACAAAAGTTTGAGGAAACAGCCCCTGAAAATAGTTTAACCTACATGTATGAAACTTGGCAGGTGTATGTAACCCTCAGAGCATGCTCTAAACCCAACAGGAAGTCGGCCATTTTGAATTTACTGTGCAATTTTGGTGCATTTTTGGCCATTTCCAGGGGTCATAAATGAACGAACTAGTCTTAGAGATTTCATCCGATCGACTTCAAACCTTGGTCTGTTCCATCCCAAGACCTTGAAGATGAAAAGTTATCAAAAGCTCGAGTTTCTGTCAATGCGCGTGACCGTGGGATGGTGTCAAAGTTAGGGGTCTCGCCACTAAACAGGAAGTAGTTTATGACTCCAGCATACATGGTCCAATCTTGCCCAAACTTCACAGGATTGATGCCAGTCCCGCCCTGAACACATCTACATGTCAATAATTAGAGATAAACATAGCGCCCCCTACTGGCAATGGGAAATGTCATGTTTTAGACTTTAATGTACATCTCCTACAGAATTTACCAGATCCACCTCAAACTTGGTCAAAAAAGTCATAAGACGTTGATGACGCTTTATTGTGGAAACTGTGAGTTTTTGTTGAAGGGCGTGGCCACGGCCTGGTGGCAAACTTTGATGTTTCGCCATGATGATAAACGTTGCTGTAACTTGACTCCACATGGGAATATCTTGCCAAAACTTCACACATATGATGACAGTCCAGCCCTGAACACATCTACAGAGGAATTTTGAATCACTGCCATAGCGCCACCTTCTGGCAACAGAACGCTACTTCATACATTCTTTGATGTCCCGCTTCTAGCAGGTTAATCAGACCCACCTCAAACTTGCTGGTCTAAGTCCTTAGACCTTGATGATGCTTAAAAATGAAGCCTTTGAGTTTTCATCAAACGCTGTCACCGTGGCGCCACCTTGTTCGCCATCAAACACGATGTTGTTTTGAAGGGACAAGGTTTGCTTGAAAACTCACCAAACCTGGCATACACATCACAGGTCACAAGTCCTGTTGTCTGATGTGATTTTTGTGCTTTGATGCACCAAGATGGCTCAACAGCGCCCCCTAGAATATTTCAATTAAGCAGCCCCCAAAGCTGGTTTGACCTGCATGTATGAAACTTGGTAGTCACCTGTAACACTCTATTACGTACAAAAAAGCCTCTTGGAGCGATGCTCCAAACCCAACAGGAAGTTGGCCATTTTGAATTTACTTGTGCCACTTTTGTGCATTTTTGCCCATTTCCAGGGCTTGTAAATTAACAAACTTGTCCTACAGATTTAATCAGAATGGCTCCAAACTTGGTTAACCTGACCACGTTGCCACCAAAAGTTACTACAGGTTCCGCCCAATGTTGAATGGCATGCCTGCTGCAGAGTGTTGAATTTTGAGGTCTCGCCATGACAAACGAAATTGCTGTAGCTTTGGCGTAAATGGTCCGATAAACACCAAACTTCACATGATTCTTATTAGTCCTGCCCTAAATTCATTTACATAACCATATTTCCTGATATTCATAGTTCCATCTAGTTGTGACAGGAAAGAAATCTTTCGATTTATCTGAAAGTTACATGCTGTGGTGTATATTTGATGTATAAAAACATGATGTATAATTCGTGCTCTCCAACTCCCTCTAGTGGAAAGAGGAAGTGATACAAAATGTGAAATATGTCATTCCAGCACTGTATCAAGGATATGCCAAGTCATTCCTGCATGCGATATCTAACTTTGACAGAAATGAGCTGATGTAATAGAAGGTGTCCTGCCAGCCCCCCCGAGTTGCGTGAAGGTGTGAGGGCCCATTCATCACTGCTTGCAGCTTTAATCATAATTATTTTTCCGTCTTTCTCCCGCCACCTCTTTGAGCTGGAATTTGACCCCCTAAACATGCTCACATCCTCACCAAAATTGGCATACATGTCAGGACTGGCGAAAAATTTCATAAAATGAAAAAATGAACCCCTAAAGTGCCAAAATGGGCTCTCTGGCACCACCTAGGCACACTAAAATGACCACTGCGGCCCATAGGAATGTCGTAGAGACCAAACCAAAACTGGCTTGTCTGTCTCATCGAGACCTACAAATCACGTTCCTAAACCCAACATGAAGTGAGCTATTTGCCCTTTCAAAGTAAGATTTTGCCTCAAAAAAAATTTTTTTCAAACTTTTTCAAAAACTACCATCTCCTAAACCATTTATCGGCTTCAGACACACACACATGACTGGCCAACTCCTGCTGAACAGATCCTCTGAATAACTTTGTAATTACTCGAACTGTTTGAATTTTATGGGCTCTTACAGGTGAGGTGCCACAAAACCTCCTGACGATCTTCGTGCCACCTAGACACACTAAAATGGCCACTGCAGCTCGTAGGAATGTCATAGAAAGATAAAACCAAAACTGGCTTGTTCATCTCTTCGAGACCTACAAATCACGTTCTGACACCCCTGACCTAAATCCAACAGGAAGTCAGTTAGTGCCTCCAAAAGAAATATGAGCAAATGTGGAGAAATTGTCAGCCATCTGAAACTTGCACCAAGATCGCATTTTTTGGCTCCACAAACATAAAAAACGATATGTTTGCGTTCGGGACGAGTGTATCTCTCTGCTGGTATGCTCAGATTGATGATTGGACCCACGGTTTGGGAATTAAAGGGAGGACTTCAAGACATTTTAAAGCCATCTCCATCTGCCTGCTCACACAGCTTCTCTCTCTCTCTCTCTCTCTCTCTCTCTCTCTCTCTCTCTCTCTCAGGATGTTTGAAGGGCAGGGGCACAAGGAAAAAAGGGCACCTACTGCATGACATGGGGCCCCATTGCTGTGCAAAAAAACAGCATTTGACCCCCTAAACATGCTCAAAAACTCAGCAAAATTGGCATGCATGTAATTACTGGCGAAAAATTTGATAAAATGAAAAAAATTACCCCAAAAGTGCCAAAATGGGCTCTCTAGCGCCACCTAGTCACACGTAAATGGCCGCTGCAGCCCGTAGGAATGTCGTAGAAAGATCAAACCAAAACTGGCTTGTTCGTCTCATGGAGACCTACAAACAGCACAACAACCCTGACCTAAATCCAATAGGAATTCTCTGGAAGTAACATGAGCAAATGTGGAGAAATTGTCAGCTGTGAGCTAGACATCTTAAACTTGTGACCAAGATCACATTTTTGACTTCACAAACTAAATAAAAACTATATGGCCTCGTTCGGGACAAGTTTATCTCTCTGCTGGTATGCTCAGATTGACGATTGGACCCACAGTTTGGGAATTCAAGGGAGGAGTTCGACACATTTTAAAGCCATCTCCATCTACCTGCTGTCACACAGCTTGTCTTTCCCTCTCCTGCATGCAAGTCATTAATCGCCATGACAACGCATTCACTCTGATACAAACAGCCCTCTGTGTGTGTGCGTGACTCACAATTTTTGAAGGACAGTTTAAAGCTGCAGAATCTTCATTTGAAACAGTATCTATCTATATATCAGTGTTTTCCGTCTCCCACATACTACTACAGCCTTTATTACAGATAATACTGTTGCTACTTTTGGGATTATGACTGTTAAATACATATTGTAACATACTGTAATATAAAGTTCTTCTGTTGCCAAAAATGACCTTGCGTACCCTTGACAGTGCTTGTTTTATCGACATTTCGACTCTTACGAATAATTTCACTGTCTGCGTGAGCTGGAGGCCGAAACGGTGTGAGTCCAACATCCTGCCCAACTCTGCTTGCAGCTTTAATTTTTATTTTTGTTTGTTTGTTTTTGCTGTGAGCTTCCCACCACTAGGGGCATCCCTGCTGTGAACTGTGAGAGGTCATATAATCAGCCAGGTGATGCACTCAGGTTTGGCTGATGGAAGGGAAGCAAACAGTTTTAGACCGTGGCGTGGCGTGGCGTGGCGTGGCGTGGCGTGTCATTGAATGGTGTTTGTTTTATTCTGAATTGGTAAATCTGCATCTGCATTGGTAAGCAGACAATTATTGGTAAAAGTGAAAGTTTGGCTCATATTGGAAACTGTGGACCTGAAAAATGTGAACAATAAACAGCACCATGATTATTGTTGATCAAAGCTGTAGAGTGGACATGTCATTTACATGCGTCGAAACATCCTCACCATCAGCAACCAGGTGCCCTTGATTGTTAAGCAAAGGGGGTCACTACACCTATGTTAATGAGCACTTCTTTGCCAAGATAACCTATTCTTCTGACACATGGGGCATATCAAGATGCTGACTAAACAACAAGGTTATTACACAGGTGTGCTTTCGGACTGTCACAATAAAAGACCACTATAAAATGCGTATATAACACAAGGCCACAGATATCACAAGTATTCATGGAGTGTGCCAATGGCTTGCTGACTGTCATAATGTCCACCAGAGCTGTTGCCCAAGAACAGAATGTGCTGTCTACAATGTGGTTTCTGAAAATCTGGCTGAACATCTATCCAGCCTCACAACTGCAGACCACATGGAACCACTGCAGCTCAGGACCTCCACATCCAGCTTCTTCACCAGTAGGATTGTCTGATACCAGCTCCCCGGATGGCTGATACAACAACTGGTTTGCACAACTGAAAAAAAAAACAGTCAGAAACCATCTCAGGGAAGCTCATCTGCGTGCTCGTTGTCCTCACCAGTGTTTTGACCTGACTGCAGTTCATTGTCATAACTGACTTGACTGGGCCACTGCTCCCCTTTGATTACATCTAACAATTTGAAGAAGTGTTCTCTTCATGGATAAAACCCCACTTTACACTGTACCAGGAAGATGGTAGATGGCATGTATGCCATTGTGCGGGTTAGCAGTTTGCTAATGTCAGCACTGTGAACACAGTGCCCCACAGTGGCAGCTTGGTTATATTAAGGGGGTCACATAAGCTACGCACAGTGAAGAAAGGTGCATTTTAGTCATGGCAATTTGAATTTTCAGATATACCATGATGAGATGTGGCCAGAAGTGAACAGAAAGTCCAACTTTAGTCTCATATGACCAGAGCCCCCTCCTATGTTTGGGTGACTCCTACATGCCTTTTGGTGAACTCCAAATGTGTTCTTATTTCT
Source organism: Epinephelus lanceolatus (assembly GCF_041903045.1). Classification (NCBI taxonomy): domain Eukaryota; kingdom Metazoa; phylum Chordata; class Actinopteri; order Perciformes; family Serranidae; genus Epinephelus; species Epinephelus lanceolatus. The sequence goes on from NC_135741.1 coordinate 47,942,393, forward strand.
GTCTTTAAGCAATGGCTTTTTCTGGCCACTCTTCCATAGAGCCTAGCTCTGTGGAATGTAGAGCCTCAAGTGTTCCCATGGACAGTTACTCCAGTCTCTGCTGTGGAGCTTTCCGGCTTTTTCAGGGTTATCTTTGGTCTCTTTGTTATCTCTCAAATAATGCCCTTTTTGCCTGGTCTGTGACTTTTGGTGGGCAGCCCTCTCATGGCAGGTTTTTATAGTGCCTTATTTTGCCATTTTGTTATAATGGATTTAATGGTGCTTAGTGGAATGTTCAAGATTTCATATATTTCTTAGAACCCAACCCTGATCTGTGTAAACTAAAGCTCTTTTTAAATAGGAATTGTGCAAATTTGCAGGAAAGCCCAATCAGTCTTCGTTCAGCATTGGCAGTATAAAAACAAAATCAAAAGATTTAGTTTTTCAGGTTTGTGTTTCCCTCTTGCTACTAGCTGCTCATTCCTGCTATCAGCTGTTTCCTGTTAGTCCACCGCCAGTGGGTCGCATGTGCAGCGTCATCAACAGCTCCTCCCACAAGTCATCAACAACCCCTCCCGTGGCGGAAGGGCGTCTCATTCTTTTTAAATCAAAAAGGTTCCGCGAATATGTTTACTCCTACGCAGCGGAAAATTGGGCACCTCGGATCAACTCGCCAATCCAGCTCTGTGTGTCTAAACGCTCACAGCTTGCCTGTAAAACAGCCCAACGTTCGCCGAAAATCTGGCAGTGTAGAAGGGGCTTAAGATCACATGGCACTTACATTGAACACAGGTGGACTTGCTATAATGAATCATCTGACTTTTGAAGCTAATTGATAGCATCCAATCTTTTTCAGGGGCAACATAGCAAAGGGGTGAATACAGATGTGCCTTTCTTTTTCAGAATTTTTTGTGTACTGTCATAACAAAAGATCCCAATAAAGTTCCATTTGAATTAAAGGTTTTAATGCAACAAAATAGGTAAAAATGTCAAGGGGGTATTTACTTTTGCAAGGCACTGTATACCTAGAGTCCTACAAGCATTTTTGTTCAGACGTGTGTAATGTAGAGTGCATTGTGCCATTTCACTAATAATGATTGGATGTTTTATGGTGTCTGATACATTGGTCAGGATTGTGCTGCTAATAAAAAGAAGTGTAATATGGAAAACAATTGATAAATTTTGGATCTTCTTAATTTGCCAGTTGTGCTTGAATCATCAAGGGATTAATTATTGTATTAAAATCCCAGCCAATAATGATATGTTGTCTGGCAAGTACATTAATTGTACAGCTCAGCAAAAGACATTAGTAAGGACTGTAGAACCATTTACTGCACCAACGCATTCTCACTCCGACCTTGTCACACATGCAAGCTACCTTGGGTGCGCTGGTTGTTGATGTTCTGGGACGTCATGTCAACTTCAGCCTGTTACATGCATTATGTGTTTTCAAAATACTTTTCTATTTTCACAGGAAATATACCATTTGCATAGAGTCTTTATCAGAATAAACACACTACGTCAATAGAACACCGCAAATTGATGTTTTTTTCCTTCAACAACAAACACATGTGGTTACATTTCCCAACACTCGCACGTGGTTGGGTTTAGGCAACAAAAGCACATGGTCAGGTTTGGGAAAAAAGAACAGGATTTGGCTTCACAATCGTAAGCAAACTCTGACCTCCCGGGTCGAAAGTCAGTGGATATTGGACCCAGTCACCATCGCTCCTGCCCACCCTACCACCTTAACTTAAGTTCAACACTCTGGAGTGAAACCAGGTTAACTGTACATAGCCTGTGTGAAAAACAGCAGCAGAAAATCAAACATGATTTGCATTTTTATGCACTTGATACATGAAATAGAATATGTTAATAATGTGATATATACTTTATGATATGCTGTTCTCGCTGTACTTAGATTTTCGTTTCTTTTTTTGTCAACAGAAACCTGGGCAAATCAGGCCTGAGAGTGTCTTGTCTTGGATTAGGTGAGTGAAGCACATACATGCAAGTCTGCCTACTTTGATAATTAGACTATGAATGTCTCCTGCGGTATAAAGACACAAAACGAGGGAACAAGCACTAAACAAATTCAAGTGCTGTTCAGTCTGCAAGTTAACAGTTTTAAGCTATCATGCTTGCACTCATTTCTATGCCAGCTTTCTCTATTTTCCCCAGCTGCACTTTTAATTTTCCATCAGCGTTTTATACAGTAATATTCTGGAATAATCACAACTTCAAGATAAAATAAACAGAGATTTGATGTGTCAGTAAGCTGTAAGCAGTACAGCAGTTTAGGTCTTTATGGCTGGAAAATATTGACTCATAAACAGCCTTTTTGTACATTTAACCAGTTTTTGTGGCTCGGCACAATAGGATGTTTTACAGACTATTGTTATGGGCGGGACTTGGCTCTAATAGTGGCTAATGGCTGTACAGCCTCCACCAGTATGCAGGGACATACATCAGTGACCTCAGCTAGAGAGGGGAGGGTTGTGTTTATCTAAGCAAAAGGAAGCTGATTAGTGGGTACAGCTGTAGAGAAAGCAGGCTCCCTCTGCAGAGTTACTGTGTGTAAGTATACCATTCTACATTTTAGCATGTATTTACATGAACTTTTTGGCTCAACTACAACAACTGGTTCAGAGCTATATTGTCAGAAATCCTTGACTGAGTGAGTGCAGCCACTTCCTGTTTCAAATTAAAAGCCCTCATTTCAAATAAAAAGCCCCCAAGCATTTTTGAACTAGTCTCCTATAAAGGAAATAGGAGTATTTTAAAAAACACAAACTTGCTAGACTCTTGAAATATTTTGTTACAAATTACATTTGACTTTTTTCCAGCCCTATAAAATTCCAGTTACAAAATACAGAAAAGTAATTGGATTTGATTTGATATTTCGTTTTGAACATGTAAAAAGATGAATATACAAACAAGCAGACAGACAGAAAGAAAGAAATATATACTAACATATACTAACAATGAAAAGTATACTATAAAAGCAATGGCCAATGCATGGTCACTTTGATGTACACATCAAAAAAAAGGAGTGGGAGGAAGTATAAACTTATTAGATCCCACCCCTTAAAGTCATTGAGTGCTAATGAAACAGACAGCTTCCCTATATACCTATACCTCAGACTTTTCTTAATATACAATTTTTAAAATCAGTTAAAATCACACTTTGTCTAATTCACCTTGATCTATGAGAGGCCCTTTGAGACATATTTTATACTTGGTTTCACATGTAACATCATACTCTCAGACATACAGTACAGGCCAAAAGTTTGGACACACCTTCTCATTCAATGCGTTTTCTTTATTTTCATGACTATTTACGTTGTAGATTCTCACTGAAGGCATCAAAACTATGAATGAACACATGTGGAGTTATGTACTTAACAAAAAAAGGTGAAATAACTGAAAACATGTTTTATATTCTAGTTTCTTCAAAATAGCCACCCTTTGCTCTGATTACTGCTTTGCACACTCACACCAAGGGGGGTCGGAAATACTGTAACCAGCTGCCACTCGGGTGGTGCCATCTTGACTATATCCCATATCTTTATTATAATGTGTAGCCTATATATTGGAAATTACGATGGAGTATTAGGGCCACATTGAAGGAAAAAAAATTCGGAGATTTCGAGAATGAAGTCATAACTGAGAAAAAGTCATAATATTAGCCTACGAGAATAAAGTCAAATTATGAGATTAAAGTCATTATTTAATGAGATTGAAGTCATAATATTATGAGAATAAAGTCATAGTTTTTTAAGGAAATAACCAACAACAAACAGAATGTCAGATTGTCTTTCATGCCGTTGTAAGTAGCCCTAGCTCTCCTGGTAAATGTCATAAACTCTGGACACATTTTCCCTGTATGTTGACATGATAATGGCTGTGTTTCCCAGATCCCTCTTAGCTTAAGAAGATCTTTCACTAAGAAGGAGTAGTAAGATCGAGCTGACCCACTCTTAACAGTCTTCTTAGCTACCAAACGCTCACAGATCCAGCCGCGGCAGGCACATTAATATTACACTGAGCAAGGAGATATTAAAACAGTGCGCACCGTATATATTTTGATCTATTTTATACTTCAGATTTATATTGTTTGGCGTTAATTGGTGACAGAAAAGAACGAATTTCATTCTGCAGGAAAACACGTGTCCTTACTGTGCATATTGAATCTTGAATCTATATGTTTTATGAAGACCCTGTGTGCGCTCAGAGCTGTGGCACAAGTTACTCACCGAAATCTGGTGGAAAAAAAAAAATAAGATGAAAAGTAAGTAGGCTGTGTGTGACTAGCCTATGCGCTGATGAAGTGGTGGGTGATCGATGTGCCTGACATCAATTGATTTAGTTTCAGCACCGCGGTAGTGGCCAGCTGCTGTTAAGAGTTTCTTAACAGACTGCAGTTATTTTTATGTTATGTAATCTTTATTCACACTGTATTTATTAATTAAAACAACATATGTCATGTATTGTAGCTTAATTCCTACACAAATATGACATTGTCAGGGCTTAAAGTGAAAAATTTGTCAATCATTCTCCGTCTATAATTTTGGGCCCTACTTGAGCCATGCCCACCTCTATTTATTTTTCACCCCTCTCTCCAGTTCTGCTGTATTAACACCGGGTTTAATATATTTTGCTTCCATCTCTCTGCCCTGCTCTACTCTACTTCAACGCTACTTAGCTCTCTCTCTACTCTACCAGTAGACTACCACATCCACCTGTTGCACAAAACACACACAGCAGTGTTTCCCCTAGGATGGAGTTGTAGCAGCGGAGGTGAAGCACACGCATGAAAAATTATTTTCACATGCGTGAAACTTTTTTGTATGCTTGCAAAGCACAGCCTGCTGGGATGTTTCTATGTATCTACTGGCACCAGAAGGGCTCTTTAGGACTAAGTACATACAGTACATGTGTGCACAGTAATGAACAGGTGAAATGTCTGTCTGGCTTACATATGAGGTGTCTCAAGATTTAGGAAAATAAAATTTTATTGAATATAATAAAAGTAAAAAGTCACTTGACATGCTGCTGTTTTGTGCTATGACCTATTTAAGTGCTGGAAGTTGTTATTTACGTGACAACGCCTGAACGCAACACAAGCTCAGCATGAGTGCCGTGTTTGTCTGTGCGTAACAGCGGTCTGTTGGTGGTTATTTACACACTGTCCATTTCAATAACTTTGTCAGCTGACAAACTGCACCGGGCTCAGGGTCAGGTTTGGTCAGGAAAATGCGACCCGAGCCAGACTCCACACTTTCCTCACCTGTGTGTGTGTGTGGCGGAACTCCGCCGTGCGTGATACAGAGAGCAGAGGAGAATTGAGAATGCGTGACCATGTAGAGACAGAAATGACACGATGACATTAGACCATAAATAGTATATTGTTATGTTATTATATGAAGCATCCGTCGTGCAAAATAATATCAATGGGGGCTGTGGGCAGGACATTGTTACACAGCGTGTGCCTGTGACTTCAGGCAGAGAGACCGCTGCATCAGAGCAGAAGAGCACGTTTTAAAATACATTTATTTTATCAATTAGTTATTAACTTTTACTATTTTTAGCAACTTGCCCAATCGGGCAAGTGAGTTGTTAGTTTACATGCCCGACCTTGAGTTTTACTTGCCCCAGGCAATCGGGCAATCCTTATTGTTGAGCCCTGAATTTGAAAGCTATTTCTCAAGACAAGTTCTGTAATTACCTTATCCACTTTCATTCTGTTTATATCTTAACAAGAGCTGGCCACTACCGTGGTGCTGAAATTAAATCAATCGATGTCAGGCACATCGATCACTCACCACTTCATCAGCGCATGTCACACACAGCCTACTTACTTTTCGTCTTATTATTTTTCTTCCGCCACATTTCGGTGCGTAACTTGTGCCACAGCTCTGAGTGCACACAGGGTCTTCATAAAACATAGATTCAAGATTCAATATGCACAGTAAGGACACGCGTTTCCCTGCAGAATGAAATTTGTTCTTTTCTGTCACCAATTAACGCCAAACAATATAAATCTGAAGTATAAAATAGATCAAAATAGCCTATATACAATGTGCACTGTTGTCCTTGCTTAGTGTAATACTCTGTTGTAATTTCCAGTATATACACATTATAGTAAAGATATGGGATATAGTCAAGATGGCACCACCCGAGTGGCAGCTGGTTACAGTAGTTCCGACCCCCCTTCGTGGATGTGCAGTATGTGTTTCTGAGCGAAGCAGTGGCTAATGTGGCACCTTTTCTGATCTCATAATTATGAGATCCTGATCTCGTAATCTCGTAATTATGAGATCTTTTTTCATAATTACGAGATCCTGATCTCGTAATTATGAGATCTTTTCTCATAATTACGAGATCCGTACAGTACAGTCCTCTCTCGTCTAGCTAACATTTAGTCATGTTACTTACTGATCCATTAGAAAGAAAGCTAGCTGGACATCGGTTTTAAAGCCTCTTCAGTCACAGAGCTCCCTCCATCTCTTGAATGCCTGACTGAGGTTTACTCTTGTTTTTCCTCTTCTTTTATCACTCTCCTTTTTGCTCTTCTTTGCCTCCTCACACAGAGGAGCTCATTTTCTTTTGCTAGGCCGTTTTTCACCTGTCCCCAAACTTTGTCCGTCTGCCATTGTGCTCGTGACTCAACTGTCTCATGCCCAACTCCTCATAAGGACCAGCTCCAGTCCCTGATTGGCTGACTGACCAGTTTCGCAATACATGACGCGTTTCCTGCCGTAAAGCAGATTTTTTCCGCGAAATTTCGTACTATACAAGCTGTACACTGACTACTTTAAGTTATATCGAAGTGTCATTTCTATAGTGTTGTCCCATGAAAAGATAAAATGAAATATTTGCAAAAATGGGAGGGGTGTACTCACTTATGTGAGATACTGTATATTGAGGAAAAAATGCTATCTCTTGCCTCTTTAAATTGTAATGCCCCTCTTAGTCACTGAACACTTTTGTTAATATTTTCTGGTGGTAGGTTATTTTTTGATTTTAGCTTTTATTTGTGCAGTTTGAAAATCCACAAGATCAGAAAATGTTAATAACGTTGACTGTAAAAAAAATAATGAGTTAGTGTGATCCCGATACCCAGTGTTGGGAACATAAATTTGGGCTTCACACGGCGGCACCAAATATGTTGGGGTCAACACATTAGGTCTCACCAAGGCACACCAAATATGGATGGGATTTAGTTGGCTATCGGAAATAATTAATATTTATTATTAATAATTAATAATTAGGTCAAATAATGTGACTTAATTAACATTAAATCACCTCATGGGGCACCATTCCCGTAAAGGGAAAAATGATAGCCAGTTAAAGATATCAGTCTCATAAAATACGCTAAACTATTAATTTAGAGTTTTGATTAATAATTAAATTAATGACAACAACCAAACTTAACAGTAACGCCTGAAGGATTTTGGAGTTCTTGATGCAGCAGAGGTTGACTATTCATTCACCCTTGTGCAACATTAAACAGACAGCAGGTATGATTCCAAAGAATTAGATTTATTCACAAATTAGCAAAGCAAACCAAAACACACAAATTCTAACTAACTATATACAAGCTTGGTGTGTATATATGTGTGTGTGTGAGAGAAAAAGAAGAGAAAGACAAAGGCGGGTGTGGTGATCAAAGAGCCGTTAGGCCTACAAAACAAAATGGCTGACAACAGGGAACTACAAGATGGCCGAATCAAAGCTGGCTTCAGGTCGGGGGAGGTGTTTGTCTGACCGTGTGGTCAGGACAAAGAAAAAGAAGCAGGAACTTTGAGATGCCGGTTTGGGTGTAGCTCTGTTGAAAGCCTGTTTGTTAATGAGTCTATTTCAATGTTTTTTTGTTGCAAACGGTCTGAATTAGTGCAGAGATTGTTTAGTTGGGTGCAAGAATCTGTTTGTGAACAGTAATAACAAACTAAACACTTAGCTTTGGTGAAGCCAACTAATCAATGACCTAACTGCAAACAATCACAACAATAACTCAGTAAACAGCATCAAATCACGTACAACAAGTTAAACAGTCTTGCTTAGCATGTAAAGCTGTGATAAGCTATGCCCAGTTGTTACGTTACCGATCCTTGAATGGATGGGAGAAAGAGTCACTTGGTGGTGTACTGCTTTGTTAGCCGGCAGAAGAAGGCTGGGAAGATGGTTCCAGGTGCAGTCTTTGTTGTGTCCTTTGTTCCAAAGGTGAAACTTCGAGGAAGCTGGTAGCTCAGGGTTTAGCAGAGTTAGACGCTGGGTGTTAACTCACTTAGTTCCTTGTTGCTGGAAAGCTAGTTGCAAATCTTGTGTTTGCAAGAGAGTCTATGATCAATTGCCCTGCCTTTAGTGGTTTGGGGCTATGGAGCCAGGGTCTGGGCCTCTGGGCTGTTCCAGGCCCAGCCGGAGAGAGGGGTGAGCTGCTACGCAGCTGTAGAGCAAGAGCTGTTAGCTGTTGCAGCTCCAGAGCAAGAGAGAGGGCTTGAAAGGAGCAGGACTTAGCTTAGAGTCTAGCGACATCACAGAGGGGCATGTCACTGTAACAGTACTGTCCAATCAAGTTGTGAGACTTGTGTCTCACTGAGGTGTGAGGTGAGACTTCCTGGAGATGGGTGTCAAATAGCTGTCTTTGTTTGAAGACAAATAGCATGCAGAGGAAAAAGCCTTTAAATGTCCAGTGATGATTTTACCAAACGATAAATCACCTGTGGTCCTGTGAATCACAACACCAATAATGCTCTTTATTGGAGAATAGGAAGTGATGCAGTCAAGTTTTGTAATTCCTCTGTGTTTAAACCTCTGCACAGTAATTTAAATATGGTAAAACTAGTGAAAAGTAAAGAATATGTAGTGATTTCTGGTCCACAACCTGCTTTGTTTTGTTTCATTTCAAACTGAAATGCTTCTTGATGATTTAATTTGTATGTTTGATGTGTGATTTTCAGCCAATTTTCTCATCTGCTGTCACCCCAAGAAATTTCATTTCCGTATGTCAAATACAAGTAACAGACATACTACCTATCTCTGATTACCTGATCACTGTTTTGCACGGAAACTCCACAAAGTTAAAGTAATGATGTTCTGTACCTGAGAATCTCAGGCTGACTTTAAGATTAATACCTCTGAAAAAAAAAATCACTTCCAGCTAGTAGATTTGGGAATCACCAGAAGCTCCACGGTATTTGAGTCACAAAACAATATTATCACAATACTATTGTGATAAGTCGTTTGAGTTCTGCTTTTTGGCTGCTTGTATCAATAAAATGTGTGCGAAGCCATCTACCAGAGCCAACACCGCCAGAGCCACAAACGCTAACGTGGGCGAGGACGCCACTGAGCACGGTTACCTGAGAAATATCCTGGATGATATCCGCTCCGACGTCGCAGCAATGAAGCAAGAAATCCTGGCTGAACTGCGTAACTCTGTTACAGCTTTGAATGCTGCAGTGAGCTCAAACACGCAGAAAATTCAGGATATGGAGGACGGCCTGTCCACAGTTGACAGCAGAGTTGGCGAACTGGAAGCTGAGGTCAGCACCCTAAATTCTCAGACTGAGAACCTGCAATCCCAGCTGGATGATCTGGAGAACAGGTCCCGGCATTCACTCCGGCCAAAAAGCTGCTCCGCCAGGCTGGATTGAAATACTCATTGCTGCACCCGGCTACGCTCCGCTTCACGTTCAACGGCACCAGGCAGGAGTTTAAGTCACCGCAAGATGCATGCACTTTGATTACCAAGAGTGTCCTGCATGCCCTTAAAGAAACCACTGCGGCAATCGGCACCACAGGTAATAATGACTGAGAGACTATATTATTCACCTTTCCATTCTGGCCATTTTGGCTGAACGTCATATAACCGTTGAACATTATCAGTGACTTTTATGAGGCATGAGGTTTGCTGACAGCCCTGTCTTGGCTTAAATAAATAAATGAAGTGAAAGTTAACTAATGTGAGATTTTGATGGACAAACTTAATGATGTTGCATATGCAACTGCATATCTCATGTGCTCTTTTCATTATATATATATTTTTTTTGTATCCGGGCTGGCAATGTAGCTCTTTCAAATTTTTGTGTTGTTTTGTGTGTGTTTTGTTTTTTATACAACACAGCAATTCATTAAAGTTGGCCGTTTGGTCTATTGCATACTGAAAAGTATCATTACTGCCAGCTCTGGATGGCTCTCTAGTTTGAGCTCAAGAGCGTTATATACTTACTTAACTCTCTTCTCTGGTTTTTTTTTTTTTTTTGTTACTGAAACGACAGTGTTTGCAATGATATACATATATATATATTTTTCTCCTCTTGTTAATTCCCATAAATGATCATTGTCCACGACAAGTGTTGTTATTATTATTATTATTAGTAGTAGTAGTAGTATTACTTCAACTCTTAAAATTATTTTCTATTCTCTTTTATTTATTTACTTTTTTTTTTTCTTTATCCTCCTCTCATGTGGGTTTATAGTGTATCGGAGAAGCGCTAAGTTATGAGAGTAGCAAGTGGAATGCACTCCAAATATGCTTTGTGGTTTAGAAAGTCAGAGCACCTAGTTTGGGTAGGTGTCTGTGTGGTGGGGGGGGTGGGTCAACATTCCTCTTGGTTGTTGTGTTTTATGTATACATGTCTGTATCACCTTATGTACTTTAGGTTCCCTATCTGAGAGTAGTTATTGTCGGGCCCTTGACATTCCACCTGGTCGAACACTTTTCCTTCAAATTGATTTACTTCCTATGTATATTATGAAACTTAGTAATATTGCATGAGTGGAACCCGGGATAGGAAGATCCAATTCACCACGTGGAATGTTAAGGGCTTGAATAATCCCATTAAAAGAAACAAGGTCCTAGCCCATGTGGTGCATCTCCATACTGATATAGCTTTCTTACAGGAGACACATTTGTGCACCAGAGATGTAGGATAGGATGCACCAGCTGTGTGATTTTATCCATGATAATAATTTATTTGAGGAATTTCAGTCAGGATTTAGAGTGCATCATAGCACTGAGACAGCATTAGTTAAAATTACAAATGACCTTCTGATTGCTTCAGACAAAGGACTTGTCTCTGTACTTGTTTTATTAGATCTTAGTGCGGCGTTTGACACAATTGACCATCAAATTCTACTGCAGAGACTGGATCACTTAATTGGCCTAAAAGGTTCTGCACTAAGCTGGTTTAAATCTTGTTTATCTGATCGTTTTCAGTTTGTTGACGTTCGTAATGAATCATCCTTACGTACCAAAGTTTGTTTTGGAGTTCCGCAAGATTCTGTGCTCGGACCAATCCTATTTACTCTATATATGCTTCCTTTAGGTAACATCATTAGAAATCACTCTATAAATTTCCATTGTTATGCGGATGATACTCAGTTGTATTTATCGATGAAGCCAGAAGAAAGTAATCAATTAACTAAACTCCATAACTGCCTTAAAGACATAAAAATTTGGATGAGCACCAATTTCCTGATGTTAAATTCAGACAAAACTGAAGTTATTGTTCTTGGCCCCAAACAACTCAGATACTCTTTATCTGATGACATAGTTTCTCTAGATGGCATTGCTCTGGCCACTAGCACTACCGTAAGAAACCTCGGAGTAATATTTGATCAAGATTTGTCTTTTAATTCTCATTTAAAACAAACCTCACTGACTGCATTTTTTCATCTGTGTAATATTGCGAAAATTAGGCCTATCCTGACCCGAAAAGATGCAGAAAAATTGGTCCACGCTTTTATTACCTCAAGGCTGGATTACTGTAACTCTCTATTATCAGGTAGCTCTAGTAAGTCCTTAAAAACTCTCCAGCTAATTCAGAATGCAGCAGCACGTGTACTAACAGGAACTAAGAAACGAGATCATATTTCTCCTGTTTTAGCTTCTCTGCACTGGCTCCCTGTAAAATCCAGAATTGAATTTAAAATCCTACTGTTAACTTATAAAGCTCTAAATGGTCAAGCTCCATCATATCTTAGAGAGCTCATAGTGCCATATTATCCCACCAGAACACTGCGCTCTGAGAACACAGGGTTACTCGTGGTCCCTAAAGTCTCCAAAAGTAGATCAGGAGCCAGAGCCTTCAGCTATCAGGCTCCTCTCCTGTAGAATCATCTTCCTGTTACGGTCCGGGAGGCAGACACCGTCTCCACATTTAAGACTAGACTTAAGACTTTCCTCTTTGATAAAGCTTATAGTTAGGGCTGGCTCAGGCTTGCCCTGTACCAGCCCCTAGTTAGGCTGACTTAGGCCTAGTCTGCCGGAGGACCCCCCTATAATACACCGGGCACCTTCTCTCTTTCTCTCTCTCTCTCTCTCTCGTATTCTATTACTGCATCTTGCTAACTCGGCCATTCTGGATGTCACTAACTCGGCTTCTTCTCTGGAGCCTTTGTGCTCCACTGTCTCTCAGATTAACTCATATCACAGCGGTGCCTGGACAGTGTGACGTGTGTGGTTGTGCTGCTGCCGTGGTCCTGCCAGATGCCTCCTGCTGCTGCTGCCATCATTAGTCATTAGTCATATTTCTACTGTTATAATACACATATGATTATTATCACACATGTATACTATCAGATATTAATATATACTTTCAACATATTGTATCACAGTAGCCAGAACTATAACTATAATATTATTACTTTCAATAATATTGTTGTAAGCTACTGTTATTACCTGCATCTCTCTCTCTCTGTCTCTCTCTCTGTCTCATTGTGTCATACGGATTACTGTTAATTTATTATGCTGATCTGTTCTGTACGACATCTATTGCACGTCTGTCCGTCCTGGAAGAGGGATCCCTCCTCAGTTGCTCTTCCTGAGGTTTCTACCGTTTTTTTTCCCGTTAAAGGGTTTTTTTGGGGAGTTTTTCCTGATCAGCTGTGAGGGTCATAAGGACAGAGGGATGTCATATGCTGTAAAGCCCTGTGAGGCAAATTGTGATTTGTGATATTGGGCTTTATAAATAAAATTGATTGACTGATTGATGCAAAAAAGCTGGGTCGGAAACATTTTCCATTCCAAATTTAATTCAGAATCAAGAGGTATGGCCATTATCATACATAAAAACATTCCATTTGAATCCAATAGAGTTATTGCAGATACAAACGGCAGATTCATTATTGTTACCGGCCAGCTCCTTAATAGACAGGTTGTTTTAGCATGTGTGTATGGACCAAACTGGGATGATAATAATTTTTTAATACCTTTTTTGCTTTACTCCCCAATATTGATGACCATGTCCTGATCTTAGGTGGAGACTAACCCTAACCCTATTTTATATTAATTTTTATACCAATGAAAAAAACAAATCTGTATGACTAAATTCTTACATTTTGACATGTATCTCACCATAACAAGTTGGAAAATGACATATTCTGCCATATCTGAAGAGGGGAGACTCTCTGGAATCTGGCAATATAAGAACCATGCTGCTGGGACATTCTGTCACTTCACGTGCACGTGTCCCCCTCGATGTACAGTCAGGTCCATAATTATTTGGACAATGATACAGTTGTCATCATTTTGGCTCTGTACACCACCACAATGGGTTTTAAATGAAACAATGAATACCTGCTTAAAGTGCAGACTCTCAGCTTTCATTTAAGGCTTTTTTCAAAAATGTAGTATGAACCGTGTAGGAATTACAACCATTTCTTCACACAGTCCCCCAACTTTAAGGGCTCATAAGTATTTGGACAAACTAACATAATCATCAATTAAACAGTCAGTTTTAATACTTGGTTGCAAATCCTTTACAGTCAATGACTGCCTGAAGTGTTGGACACATAGGCATCATCAGATGCTGGGTTTCTTCCCTGGTGATGCTCTGCCAGCCCTTTACTGCAGCCGTCTGCACTTCCTGCTTGTGTTTTGGGTGTTTTGCCCTCAGTTTTGGCTTCAGCAAGAGAAACGCATGCTCAATTGGATTCAGGTCAAATAATATGACTTGGCCATTGCAGAACATTCCACTTCTTTGTCTTAAAAATGTCTTTGGTTGCTTTTGCAATATGCTTCAGGTCAATGTCCATCTGCACTGTGAAGCATCGTCCAATGAGTTTTGAAGCATTTAGTTGAATTTGAGCAGATAATGGTGCCCCAAACACTTCAGCTTTCATCCTGCTGCTCTTGTAAGCAAGACAAGACTTCACTAGAATAAATACAGAGGGTTTATCACAAGATGCAAACCATTGGTTAGCCTTAAAAATGGAAGGCCAGATTAGAGTTTGTCAAAAACCATCTAAAAAGCCTGTACAGTTGTGGAACAGCATACTATGGACAGATAAAACAAAGATCAACTACCAGAATGATGGGAAGACGAGAAGGAAGAAGGGAAGGAACTGCTTATGATCCAAAGCACACCACCTCATCAGTGAAGCATGGTGGAGGTACTGTTATGTCATGGCCATGTATGACTGCCAGTGGAACTGGTTCTCTTGTATTTATTGATGATGTGACTGCTGACAAGAGCAGCAGGATGAAAGCTGAAGTGTTTGGGGCTACATTATCTGCTCAGATTCAACCAAATGCTTCAAAACTCATTAGACGATGCTTCACAGTGCAGTTGGACAATGACCTGAAGCATACTGCAAAAGCTACACACAAAAGCTCCTACACGGTTCATACTACATTTTTGAAAAAAGCCTTAAATGAAAGCTGAGAGTCTGCACTTTAAGCACGTATTCATTGTTTCATTTAAAACCCATTGTGGTGGTGTACAGAGCCAAAATGACAACAACTGTATCATTGTCCAAATAATTATGGACCTGACTGTATATGGTGACTACTGCCCTGTCAGGCATGCATAATTAGGCCTCAGTTGTCTGGATGTGCAAAAGTGAAGTGCGCTGGTTTTGTCATACAAAGTTTGATGGAGTGTCAACTGGACAATATGGAGATATTTGCATCTTGAAAGCTGGACTACAAATGTGGATAGACAGGGAGAAACACACGCAAGCCTAAGACGTGGTAAGATATGATTTTCCTCACTATATGAAGTGACTGATGTAGAGTCTCTCCAATAAAAACGAATACATTTATGAGTCACTGAGGGGCGAACGGGCAGAACTTTTTTTGGATGCGTGTTCTGGGCAAAAACAATAAACCAATGTCCAATACTGAGTTGCTTTTGAGTGCGGTGACCCATTTATTTGCTTTCTTTTTATGCTCACCTTAGCACAGGTAAAACACAGGTAAATCCACAGGTACGTTTTCCGACATTAAATTAACTTTAAACACAGGTAAGTTTCATTCATCAATTTGTTTGATGAGACGCCGCCACCCTGATACTGACACGGTCAAAAACTGTATGCTTCCCCCTTCCACACCTGCTGCTCATCACCTGGAGCCGGTTACACCATCTGGACTTTACTAAGTCTGGTCGTAACTCCTAAGACGGTCTTTGTTAAGACCAGTCTAAAGGAGTGGACTTACGCTGGTTGCACCAACAGGGCTTACGCCTGGTCTTAGCTACGCTGGTTTTACCTGTGCGCGTCCATGTGTATGCCCCCGGAATGTCCCACGCGGCCTGCCTAAAGGAGCGCGGTGACGTTAAATGACGCGCCGCTGAATCACCCCGTGTGCTTGACAGATGACAATTGACAGTTGACAGCCCCTCTCATCTGTGTTGACAGTTTATTTACAGTTTAAGATTTGAAGAAAACATGAAGGATCAATGAAAAACTTTACCGACAATGAAATTAGAAAATTAATCAAGCTGTACAGCCAGCACAGAGATGTATCACAAATAAGAAAAAACAGTCGGTATAGGCAGAGATAACGGGGCACATCAATACGTGTTCAGACTCTGGCTGCTTTCATACAGAGGCTGACATGAGGAAGAAGTGGAAAGATCTTCTCAGCAAGGCAAAAAAATACATCTCCTCCAAAAAAAATCATCCAAATGGCGGGGGTCCTCCCCGAAAACCTCAATTTACAGTGACATCATTGTTGACGTATTTGGGGAGGATTCCCCTGCCTGGTGGGAAGGCTGGTGGTAGTGCTGCGTTGCAGCCCAACACAAACTGTAGCTAAATCCGGTGACAGCTCTCTCAGTAAGTTCAAACAGATCTCTCCTACCGAATTGAAACCTCTCAATCAGCTCCTCGTCATTATATAAGCTATGTCCAATTGTTTCTGTCCCTAATTATCCTCTCCCATCTAAATGCCTGCTCGTATACAGACGGTGGATGAGACGTGCCATAATCAAGTCGCGCTCTCTGCACTCTAGAGCGCATGAGCGCAGCTTGATAATGACCTTACACCTGCTCTTGACTAGGTGTAAGATTTACGCCCTATCTTAGTGAGAAGAAGGCTTAAGCCCTGTTGGTGCAACCGGCGTAACTATTAGGTCGGACTTAGAACGCCAAGTTACGACCGACTTAGCTTAAGACCAGGCTTAAGACCAGTTGGTGCAACCGGCCCCTGCAGCTTACCTTTATGCCTTTTCTGAGTTAATGCTCCACCCAATGTTCAAACAGAAAACTACATACAACAATGCAAATGGTAACCTGTGATATAAACATAAAAAATAAACAAAAAGTACATTATGGCTCCAACACACCGGCCCCTAATTGTTAATGGCAGGAGGGCATAAACAATTCAACACATATTTACAACATGGAGCCAAGAAATCCAAACCAAAAACATCTCTATGTTAGAGGTCACTAGCAATAACTGTGTAATTACAGCTCATGTTGCAACTTCTTGCAGAAGACAAAGTTTGGTCACTGGCCTGTCCAGTATGCTGATTTTGGTTTGCACCCGTGCAGAACGTACTAGTCCTTTCCTGTCTGGATAAGTCTGTAGAACTCTTCCGAGTAACCAGGAATTGCATGGGGCTGTCGGATCTGCAATAAGCACAACATCTCCAGGCACAAGACTTCGTCTTTTCCTACGCTCCTGTAGCAAGGGTAAATATTCTCTTAGCCAGCACTTCCAAAAGAGGTCAGACATGTACTGTACTTGTTTTCACCTCCTTTTGATGTAGAGATCATCCTTCTCAAACAGTCGAGGTGGTAAGACTGGTTTTCTTTTCATTGTGAGCAGATGATTGGGTGTAAGAGCTTCCAGATCATTAGGATCTCCAGATAACTTGGTGATAGGGCGGTCATTTAGAATGGCTTCAACTTCACACAGAACTGTATGGAATCCTTCATCATTCAGGGTTTGTTGATGTAAAACTGATGTTAGAATCCGTCTAACCATCCTTATGATGCGTTCCCATACACCTCCATGATGAGAAGCTGATGGTGGGTTGAAGCTCCACTTTATCCCTTCCTGTAAGAAAGCATCTTGTATTTTTCTGTGATTTAAGGCAGCAAGAGCTTCTCTCAACTCCCTTTCAGCACCAATAAAGTTGGTTCCATTGTCGGAGCATAGATGAGAGACCTGTCCTCTTCTACAAATGAACCTGCGCAGAGTGTTTATACAGGAATCATTATCCAATGAATACGCAACTTCCAAGTGGACTGCTCTACATGCCATACATGTGAAGATGACCCCATAGCGCTTCTCCAGGCTACGTCCTCTCTTGACCTCGATTGGACCAAAATAATCAACCCCCACATTGGTGAATGGAGGAAGATCTGGAATGATTCTTTCCATGGGCAGGTCGGCCATTTTCTGCTCACCCAACTTCCCTTTATGGCGCTTACAGAATCCACAGTTGGACAGGATCCTTCTGGTCGTTGCATTAGCGCTGGTGATCTAATATTTGCTCCGTAATATGGAGAGAACATGGTTTCTCCCACCATGGCCTAGTTGTTCGTGGATATGCTTTAGTATTAGAGAGAATACATGTTGGTCCTTGGATAGGATAACTGGATGTTTTGTCTCCTCAGGCATGGCAGCCTTACTCAATCTCCCTCCAACTCTAAGCAATCCATCCTCCAGAGTGGGGTCCAGTTTGTAGATCGTATTCTCCTTTTTCACTTCACATTTACAAGATGATAATACAGCAAACTCATTGGGGAACCTTTCCTGTTGAGCAAAGCGAATGATGGATGCTTCAGCTTCCAAAAGATCATCTGGAGTCAAACTCTGTCCTCCAAATGCAGCTTTAAGCTGTTGCATTTCCTGTTCCACTCGATTGCCACCAATGTTTGCATCCTCTTGACTCAGATGTTTTCTTTTTAGACTCATCTTCTGTAGAGCCTTCCTTATTTTCAGAAACCATGCAACTGACCTCTTCAACCTTCTCCAGTCAGAAAAGTAGGTTATCAGTTGATGAGTAGCATTTGGTGTGTCCTCAACAATCACTGCATTGGCTGTGAGCTCCCTTTTGACCTCCGGATCGTCAGCAGCAATGTCAGAATCCAAACTGCTTACTGGCCATGCCTCCTATGTTTTCCACAGAAATTCAGGGCCTTCAATCCATCTTCGGTTTGTTAACAAATGATCCATTGTTAATCCTCTTGAGGCTTCGTCTGCAGGGTTCTGTGTGGTATGAATGTACCTCCACTGTGAGACATCGGTTGCTCTTCAGATGGTAGATATCCTGTTTGCTACAAAGGTTTGAAATCTCCTGTCCTCGTTCCTGATATACTTCAAAACTGAAGTACTTTCAGTCCAGAAACATGATTTCTCAAGTAGAAGCTGTAACTCTGCTCTTAGCATTGTGTCACTCGAACAGCAAGAACAGCAGCAGTGAGTTCCAAACGAGGAATCGTCACTTGCTTGAGTGGACCCACTCTGGCTTTGCCTAGCATGAAAGAGACATGGATAATGTTGCTGTTGTTCTGCAGCCTGAGATATGTCACAGTACCATATCTGCTTTCACTGGCATCTGAAAAGTGATGTAATTGGCAAGGAGTGGGTTGTCCAAAATCTGGCGGTTTGAGGCATCGATATATGCTGAATGTCGTCACCTTTTCCAGGTCTTGTAACAATTTGATTCACTGCTGCTGGGGAGCTGAGGGAATCTGATCATCCCATCCATTGCTCCTCCTATACAGATCCTGTAGTATGAGCTTGGCTGGAAGTGTGAGCGGTGCAAGAAATCCCAAGGGATCATAAACTGAGCTGACCACCGATAGAATCCCACGTCTACTATGGGGCTGTTCCTTGAGTGCCATTTTGAACTTGAAAGTATCTGTCTCGACACACCAATGAAGGCCAAGGGCTCTCTCAAGTGGCAGCTGGTCTCTGTCCAAATCCAACTCATGCAGAATCTTTGATCTCGGTTCCTCTGGAATGGATAGCAATACTCCATGGTTGTTGCTAATCCATTTTGTCAAATGGAAGCCTCCCTTATGACAAACAGCTATCAAATCTCAGACCATTTTGACAGCCTTCTCCTCAGACAGCAAGCTTTTAAGACAGTCATCCATGTAAAAGTTCAGATTGACTGTGTCAGTTACCTCAGCAGGGAAACTGTTCTGGTTATCTTCTGCAACCTTTCGTAGGGCATAACAAGCACAGCTGGGTGAAGACGCTGCCCTGAACAGATGCACAGTCATCCTATATTCCACAGGTTCTTGCTTTAAATCGCCTTCTGGCCACCACAAGAAATGCAGGAAATCTCGGTCATCCTGGGCTACCTTGACTTGATGGAACATGGATTGAACATCAGCCATCACTGCCACAGGTTCTTGTCTGAATCGTGTGAGGACTCCTAACAAAGAACTGGTAAGGTAAGAGCCTTGTAGAAGCTGGCTCTTGAGAGATTTTCCTCTGAACTCGGCTCCACAGTCAAACACAACACGAAGATTTCTTTTCTTGGGATGGTACACCCCATGGTGTGGAATGTACCAAACCTTACCATCTGACCATTCCAACTGATGTTCAGGCACACATTCAGCATACCCCTCCTTGATGACATCATTGAGGAAGTTGGTGTATTCCTGGTGGAACTTCTCATCTCTCGAAATGCCTCTTCAAACCAAGAAGATGCTGCTTAGCAACACAATGATTGTTTGGCAGAGAGATATCTTTGTTCTTAAAGGAAAGTTTCAAGCTGTAATGTCCATCTTGAAGCTTCACTGAATTCTTCATGATTTCCATGAACTTGACATCATTTCTCGACATCTCCTCTTTGTCCTCTGATGTCTGTTCATTAAAATCGTGGTTGTACTGATTATTCAGTAATTCCTCCAGTCTTTCTATGGAAATCCTGTCAACAGTAGCAGCTGGGTGGCCACTCTAACACTGCTTATCACTGCATCCCTGAAGGGGGCCATTAATAACCCACCCCAATAGGGTCCTAATGGCATAGGGTCCATTTCCACGACTGTTGACTACTTCCCAGGGTTCAAGCGTTTTGGAGGCATTGGTGCCTATCAACAACTCCACATCAGCTTGGATACGAGGAACATCAACACCATCCAAGTATGGCCACTTAGCCAATTCCTCTTCTTTGATGAGGTTATCTGTGCTTACAGGCATCCTCTTCTGGGTATAGACCTCTGGTAAGTCGCAGAACCGTTTTCCAGTGAGACTTGAAATCTCCAAACCTGTCAACTTGTAGCTGGGAAGTGATGCTCTTGAGCCCATGGTTCGTAGACTGATTTGAGCTTTTCTTCCATTCATATTCAGCTGCCTCATCAGGTTTTCTGAACAAAATGTGGTTGTACTGCCTGGATCAAGAAATGCATATGTTTGTATGACTTTGTCTCCTTTGCTGGACTTCACCTGAACAGGTAGGATGGACAGAATCCCATCATTGTTCCTGGCCCCTGTATGACCACATGTTTGCAGTGAGACCAGTGCGTTCCTCACCGATGGTTCCTTGGGCTGTTTAGGGTCTGTGTTGCTTGCTCTCACCTTTTGATTAATGTGAAGAACGCTAGGACGGTTTTGGCTGCACACCTTACAAGTCAAGCGCTTATCGCAGTCCTTGCTCTTATGCACACTGCGTAGGCAGCCAAAGCAGACTCCTGTCTTCTTCAGAAAGTTTATCTTGTCTCTGCATTTTCTCCTCCAAACGTGGACATTGCTCCAGTGGGTGACCTTGAGAGCAACACATACAAACACTTGTGTTCTTTGCAACTGAAATACTTGGCCGTTGAGCCTGATTAGGCTTTCTGGGTTCTTCAGATGCAGGGGTTTCAATGTTAGTAATGGTGGTTGCAAAACTGTCTCCTTTAAATTTTGGCTTTGACTGTGATTTCATACTGTTCACATTTTTGCTTGCTGTTGTGAGTTGTGTATTGTGAATGTCCCCAAAGATTGGGTCAGACAATATTTTAACTTGATGCTCGATGAAGGTGACAATATCAATGAACCGTGCTCTGCATTTGGATCTTTCCAGTATCTCACATGCAGAAATTCTCCATTTTTCTCTTAGCTTGTATGGAAGCTTCAGAATCACTGTTCTCATATTTGCCGGCATATCCAATTCTCTCATGTAGTGCACATCCTCCATTGCATTACAACATTCACGCAAAAACAGTGCATATGCTTGAAGAGATTTGATCCTCAGGTTTTTCTACTGGCCAGTTGAGAACTTTCTCCATGTATGCTGCAGTGATATTGTGTTTGTTCCCAAAGTGTTCCTTTGACAGATGCTTTGCCATGGCATAGCCTCTGTCTGGAGCCATATGCTGACAGCTACGCACTAGCTCTTTTGGCTGACCTCTTGTGTACTTGTCCAGGAAATACAAACAATCCCCTATGTTGATAGCATTGCTCTCCACACAATGTTCAAAGGCTCTGATAAATGTTCGATACTGCAGAGGATCACCATCAAGATGGAATTTCCCTTGGTGGTAGTAAATGAGCAGTTTGTTGTTGTATTAGCAATGTTGATATTTAGAGGGCCAAGCCTGAGGGGCTTCGGGGGATGCTTATGCAAGCAGACGCGTTTCCTAGGACCAGCGGTGCTAGGAACCCTATTGTTTTTGTAAAGATTTTTATAGTTTTTCTCTATTTTTATTCTTCCAATGATAAAAGTGGTGCTGCAGGCTAAACCGTGCAAGGGAGGGCAGTGCAATTTGGAGGGTTGGTCCAGACCCCTGCACGTACCTCAGACGCAAAAAACTACATATGTCCACCTGCAGGGGGCACTATAACCAAGGCCAACGCGCTTTGGCCTATAACTCCCACACTGTATGTCGTACATTCAAAAACGTTATATCCCCAGATTCCCTGAATAGAGCTGAATCACTTTGCAATTGGCCACGCCCACTTTCACCTATTTTTTTTTTTTCGCAAAATCGCAAAAACTGGAAAACCTACTTTTTTGACCTCCTCCTTGGGATTTTGTCCAATCTGCGTGAAACTAGGTATGTACACTCGTCACCTGGACCTGATCTAAAGTTAACAAAAATTCCGCAAATTATTACTGAACAAATTTGTATAGCTAGCTATAAAAATGTAAACTGTTACATATCTCAATCAAACTTAATGCTATTAACACCAAATCTCAGATCATTAATTGGCATGACACTGAGCCAAATTTGGCAAATGTTGGAGGCCACTCGGAGGTGCTACAAATATGGGAAGTTTATATCTCTTAAACGGCTACACCCATTTCTACGAAATTTGGTCAGTATGATGTAGGGCCATTCCTGAGGCCATATATTGAAGGTGGTCATGATTGGTCAATGTGGACATGGCTTATTATAGGATAAACAACAAACATTTACTACAGCTGAACTATTACGCTGAGGGCTGTGAAATTTATAGGGTACATATAGAATAGGACGCAGATCTTCCATACCAAAAATTGTGCATATGCTCCACTAGGTGGTGCTATAACGGATGCAAACACGTTTTTGCGTGTAACTTCCACATTTTAAATTACACATTCATAAACATTATATCCATGTGTTCCCTGAATAGAGCTGGGTTTTCTGACACAGGCCCCGTCCACTTCTGCTGCACATTCTCTTTGCTTATTTGCCACATGTCCAAAACCTACTTTTTCAAACTCCTCCCACAGTTTAAGCACCACCTACATTAAAAACTTTGCACATAGAATCTCCACTCCAGATGTGTCTGATCAAAAGTCATCAAAAGAATGCTGGCACTCCAAAAAATGCGCTAGTTATAATCGAACTATTTTTTGTGAGCTAAAAAACACATATTGTTTCATATTTTGGTCAAAATAAAAGCTTTCAACATCAAACTTAAGTCACTTGTTACCGCGGTCATCAAGAGGCTCTATGCCAAATTTGGTGCAAATCGGCCTATAGTTGGTGCTATAACAGATGCAAATGCGATTTTGCCTGTAACCTCCACATTTTAAACAACACATTCATGGACATCAATGCAATGTATTTCCTGAATAGAGGTGGGTTTTCTGACACAGGCCCCGCCCACTTCTGCTGCAGATTTCCTTTGCTAAGTCACCACATATCCAAAACCTACTTTTTCGAACTACTCCTACGGTTTAAGTGCTATCTGTGTGAAACTTTGCACAAACAATCTCCAGATGTGTCTGATCAAAATTTATCAAAAGAATTTTGGCACTCCAAAAAATGCACTAGTCATAACCAAACAATCTTTTTTGCTAGCTAAAAAACACATATTGTTTCATATTTTGGTCAAAGTAAATGCTTTTAACATCAAACTTTATTCACTTGTTTTGGATGTCATCCAGAGGCTCTGTGCCAAATGTGGTGCAAATCGGCTAATTGGGGGGGGGGGGGCTAAAATCCACAAACATGAAGTCTCAAGTACAAGATTTGAACAAAATTTGGTGAGTGTGATGTGGGGTCACTCCTGAGGCCGGACATAAAGTTAAGAAATGATTGGTCAAAGTGGGCATGATTTATTACAACAAATCCAAATCACCACACTTTCAGCCTTTCACACTTCCAGTGCACTTCCCATTACAGCAAATACCATGGCTCGGACGTCGGCCCATGTCCCTGCACTCGCCCTGAGCCCATCATGCTTCGGGGCCGACTTCTGTGGGCTCCGTGGGGCACGGGGGCCGAGTTGCACGGGGAGGCTTGGCCCCCGTTCATAACTGCTTGCAGTTCTAGTTCATTTTGTCTTTGCAGTAGGTTGCAGAATGCTGATGCTTCATCATTTCTTTGAAGTGGTCGTTGAGATTGAATGACATTTGGATTTGTTAGTTGCACGAGGATCCAAAAGAGGTCTGCTTAATGTTTTTCCATGCTTTGTTTCATTTAGTTGAACGTCTTGACTTTTGTTTTGTGTTGCATTCCAATATGCATGTTGTTGTTACATAAATGGTTGTTGTTGTTGTGAGTCCACAAGAGTAGGTTGATAGTCTTTTGCCTGTGGGTTAAGAGTGGTAGATATTTCCTTTAATGTTGTTCCCTTTTCATGAGGGTTGAAAGTGGTGGATGTTTCCTTTAACCTTTCTCCTTTCTCAAAATAAGATTCCATTCCATTTGATTGTGTATTTGAGGGAGTTTTGCAACTGGAAGCTGTTGATACTGCTAGTTTAGCAGCAGAGGCAGCCATTTCAGTATCAAGCTCCAGTTTTTCCTTTCTCCTCCTTAGCTCCTCCGTTTTGCTCCTCCAAAGCGTGTTTCTCCTTTAAAGGGCCAGTGTGTAATATTTGGCATGGTTTATTGTCAATCTGAATCTGAATCTGAATATTCTATCCATTAATATGTTTATACAAGTGTATGATCGCTATAAGATAAAATTTGTTTGGTTTTCGTAGCCTTATAATTATGCTTTTATATATATATATATATATATATATATATATCAAGGGCCTTGCTTTAGAGAGGTTGCCATCTTGCACCACCATGTATGTACGGCAGACCGAGTGGACAATCCAGCCAGCCAGAGAATGCGTTTCGTGTGTATAAATGAACCAACGAAGACAGCGGAAGGAAAGAAGAAGGAGGAAGAAACAGCAGAGAGTGTTAGTAGTTCGTCGATAGAGAGTAGTGAAAAGTTTTTTTAGTTATAAAGTTTGCGAATGGACCACACTTACCACGCAACAGGAGACAATGAACCCGAACCGTCATCTGCAAGGAAAAGAAGAAGCAACTTCACTCCTTGTGATGAACTCTCCATTCTGTGCATTCAGCCTCTCTTCTCGCCTGCTCAGCATCAAACACATGGAGTTTCTCATCTGTATGCTCCGGCTCAAACAGGTATGGCTCTGGGTCTGTGTCCGCTACAAGAAACTCTTCAAAATCGCGTTCAAAGTCGTCCATTGCAGCTACTATAGTCTGGAGATATTGCTAGGCTAAATAAACAGCTGAGCTCTGTTTACAGGCTACGCTGTCAGTCAGTGTGTGGGCTGGAGATTGGTGGAGCAGAGAGGGGAGGAGGGTCCCCACTCGGCATGGTAAACAAGTATGTGTGTACGAAGTGTGTCTGTTACGCCAGAAGAGTCAGAGTTTGGGACGGAGTCTTTTACCCCCTGGAGTGTTACCGGAGTTTCTGGAGTGCTCAAATAAACGGGCCTTTTTCCCGAACGCTCCTCTGGTCTCCTGCTCGTGAGGGATTCATTACAATATTGTAACATGGCTTAGATTTCTAAATAAACATTCACCTCGTCGCTAAATAGACCTACTCCTGAAAAACTCGTACGCAAGGCTTTTTGTCCCTACGAGGCCACCGTCATTTACCCGACGGGAGGGGTGAGCGAGTGAGCCCTGCAATCTAGAATTTGACCACTGATGTCACTGT
Source organism: Epinephelus lanceolatus (assembly GCF_041903045.1). Taxonomy (NCBI): domain Eukaryota; kingdom Metazoa; phylum Chordata; class Actinopteri; order Perciformes; family Serranidae; genus Epinephelus; species Epinephelus lanceolatus. The sequence continues at coordinate 47,967,948 of NC_135741.1, forward strand.
TTTCAACAGTTTTCAACCCATTTTACACACTGGGCCTTTAATGCTGCAGCGTGAACTTCAAGTGCAGCTCTCTCTGCTTCAGCCTGAATGTGCACTGATGCAGTAGAAGACTGACCACTTCTTGAGCTGGCGTGACTTTTCTGGCTTGATTTTTTACTAGATACATTTGTTTCCACGTTGGAGATGCTGTCACTGGGTTTGACTTCATTCTCTTAAAATTCGTCATTGTTTGCATTTTCAGCAGGTTTGGGAACATCCGTGTTTGCCAACCACTGGTTCACATCCTCAGTAAATTAATTTACACTCAGTAATTTTGCTTTGAACCATATCTCGTGTTTTTCCTTTTCTTCAGGAAGTAAGTATTTTAACAGAGATTCATGTGTTTCCTTTTCTTCATTACACAGAGTTTTGCATTTGTCAAAAGCATAATGCACCTCAGTTTCATATTCTCTGTCCTGCATCAACTCTCGAATTGTTATTTTTAGATTAGCTGCCTTGTTTAGTTTGGACTTTATTTTTTGCAGCGTTTCCAGTTTGCCCAGCAATGCTTTTTTGCGTTAGTTTAATGGGACGCTTAGTGACTGATTGTGTTTCAGTTTCGGTACTGACCACGCCCCCACTGGGCTGCGTGTCAGCTGCAGCGGACTCATCAATATTACAGTTCATTTTGTAACCTTGTATCAGAATCCATAACCAATTAAAGTTGCAAGCAGCTGTGACCGGGCCCTCGCTCTCCTGCGCCACTGCGGGGGGCCAGCAGCACGCATCACTGAAGCAGTTATGTGCAAAGAGTAAGTTAACCCTGATGTGGTGTGACGTTTCATCTTCGTACTCCAAGAAAACCCCTATGGGGAGGGTTTTTGAAAATTTCAAGGGGGACTATAGAGGCATTTTGTCCCCCCCATGGGCGACGGCCCTATCAGATGTAAGAGCTTGCCATTCTTGACCTGTGTATCAATTTCATGTGAATATGACGTTGCTGAAGCCATCAAAAAACCAACTGATTTGGTGGCGAGGGCAGCATCTTAGCTGCCACACCCCTTGACATAGAGAAAAGCTTTTAATAACTTTTGATCAGCATGGTCTCAGGGGCTGAGGCTGCCGAGCAACCAGGGGCTGCGGGGAGATCCAGAGCAGGCATGGATTGGTGGTGTAAATGTGGGGCTTACTGGCCACTTTATTAGGTACACCTGTGCAATCTAATACAATTCAATACAACAGCTCTGCCACACATTGTACGTTTACAAAGCTTTTACATTTTCAGCTTTTGTCAGAAAGGTAATTATTCTACTTTATTATTGAGGTCGTAGTAGGTGGTGTTGGTGTACTGGACTGCAAGATGGTTACAGAAAAAATATCAGTGCCAGAGGCGGTCCTGGCTAGTTTTACGCCCTGGGCGAACCATTCCCCCCCAACTCCCCAACCCCCCACCTCTTCCCACCCCCCATGGTACGATACCAGTGAAAGTATCACGGTTCTGAGTAGTATCACGAAACCACGGCAAGAATGAGGCAGATGTGCCTTTTGTCATTTATAAAAAGAAAATTCACTTTTCTATAATACATCAATGATATTTCAATGGAATAAATTACTTATTGACTTATTCATACTTCAAAACAGCATCAATAAGTGATTAATCCTATGGGCCCTAGGCGTTTTTGGGGTATTTTTACTGCCTTTACTTTTAAGCTCATATCACAGTCATTATAAAGGCTACATACACATGCTATATCTTGTTGTTTTCAGGACAATGTGGGCTATCCAGATTTGCCATCATTCCATGTCCTACTATGTGCCTGTATTGTGCCTGTATTTTATATAAATTTTTATATCAATGAAAAAAACAAATCTGTGTTACTAAATTCTTAAATTTTTACATGTATCTCAGCATAGCAAGTTGGAAAATGACATATTCTGCCAGATATGAAGAGGAGAGACTCTCTGGAGTCTGGCAATATAAGAACCATGATGGTGGGACATTCTGTCACTTCACAGCTGTCCAAAACATGTGGTTTGTGCCAGGCAGACATGTTTGCCAGTATTTTTTCATTATTGCAAGAAATTCCATTGACTCATTCACAAGTCAAAAATGTGTTTTATCTGAAAGAAACATGCAATATTTACATCTAAGATCATAGAAAAATGGTCAACCAAGTGCAATGATGTCCTCCAAGATAATATTTGCCACTTTGTTTGCAGTTAAAAAAAAAATTGGGCACATGTCCCCCTCAATGTATATGGTGACTACGGCCCTGTCATGCATGCATAATTAGGCTACAGTTGTCTGGGTGCGCAAAGGTGAAGTGGCTGGTCTTGTCATACAAAGTTTGATGTAGTGTCAACTGGACAATATGGAGATATTTGCATCTTGAAAGCTGGACTACAAATGTGGATAGACAGGGAGAAACACACACAAGCCTAAGATGTGGTAAGATACGATATTCCTCACTATATGAAGTGACTGATAACAAGATCTGTATAATGGGTTGTAAAGAAATTTGTCAGGTTTTTATTTTGTAGACAATTAATCTGTATTTATAGCGTGATGGGATGACAGTACAATGATGTGTGTGGTATCACAGGAAAGCTCTGCTGTCATGTGATATGCGTGGCATTTCTGTGCAAGCCTGCATTCACGAGTAATCCATCCAACAGTAATGTGTGTGCAGAGCTGTATGAAAGCTCTGTTATACATCATTTTAGTGTAAATTTATAATTTCTTTTCGCTGTGAAAACATTGGACTACCGACAAGTGCTTGGCCTTGTTGGAAAGCTACAATTCCGCTGTTTCACGTGATAGTGGCTTCTTGCTATGACGCACGGTCGCTGAGAAAATCAATAGAGAAGAACAGGTGTGAATTTGGATGCACTATGCATTGTTCAGGCCCATAGGGTAGGGGGGATCAAAATAAAATCAAAAAATAAAATGAAAATCAACCAGCCACCCTCCTCCCCTGACAAGTAACGAACAGTCCCTAAAGTGCGGTGATGTTTGTGGGCCGTTACTGACACAAAGAGAGAAATGTGAATGGCTCGTTTCTCCTCTGACACGCCACATACCTGTGTGCCGCCACTGCTCGGTTGTCCAGGTACTGGGCAGTTATGATACCAACGAAAGAGGAAATTACTGGACCTGGAGACGGGCTTGTGTGTCGCCGGTAAGCCGTTATCTTGCGTTTGTCAGCTGCTCTCATGTTCCCTCCTTTTGTGAAGGTCTTGTTGCCATCCTCTGCTAACCAGGTGTCATATGCCCTGCGGCGTATTCCCCCCGACATTTGTTCGGAATATTTCAAAACGTCTAGCTTTAAATTAACACTGAAGTTGCGTCTCGTCGCCATCTTATCTGTTTACAATCAGCTGAGAGTGCGCAACTGCGCATGTGCCTGGGTGAGGGTTGATGTGTGTGTGTGGATGTGCTTCTCTGTGTGTGTGGATGTGTGTAATCCGGGTCTAGCGCTCTATAAATGCCAAAAATGTCACATAAACACCACCAGATTATAAAAGAGGCCGGTGTTTATTTATTAATTTGTTTTTTTAAAAGGCCGGCTGCTAATAGGGCCCGGTAATGTTAACGTTACAGCAGAGAGATGCTGCGCACAGTCATACAACGATCACTTACCACGTCTGCTCGTTTTGTGATGCCGACAGATGGAAAGACAGTATCTTTCAAGAAAAGCGTTTGAACCATTCCTGAGCTTCTGCGCTCCTTCCTTTCACTGTAGTCCTCGTAAACAAACATTTTACGGATCGTTTCCACAGGCGTGTTGGGATCAATGTCCAGCACAAATTGTTTCATCCTGTTTGTATACGGCACTGTGCTCCACGTTTTCGGCTTGTTACCGCAACCTTTTACAATACATGTGTTAACCGTGATTTACAACAGCACTCTGTAAACTTTTCTCAAACTTTCTGCTGCGTTGAGCTGACGATACCGCAAATGCAAGGCTGCAAGCAATAACTATGGCACTGTCTCAGGTACGAACTGTGTCACTCCGCCCAGTGGTTTACTGAAGAAAGTAGTTCCGAGTATTTGCTTCATGTGTCGTAATGTTACTTAATTATACATTATTATTTCATAGCGTGGGGAATGCACAAGCCGTGTGTTTTCCACTAGAGCGTTTTGGAGTCATTTGATGGTGTAGTTGATTAGTTTTGAGAGAGAGAGGGGGCTGTATCACCTCCATTTCAGCTGGCAGCTCTGTCCCACCGATCTAAAAACAGCAGGCACTGACATTTAAAGGTATCAGAATCAAGAGCTTGCCATTCTTGACCTGTGTATCAATTTTCAATCAGATACTCAGATTTCTTCGTCTCTTGTTTTTATGACGGTAGAGTCAGGAGCAGCCAAAGACCTCCTGGTGGCAAGATAGTTATCTACCAGTGTTCATAAACAAAAGAATATTGGTCATGGCCGAAATAAAGATAAAGATAGATAATTATGTACAGTTAATGCGTTCAAGGTCTTCTGACTCTTTAAAAGTTGACATGGTGTCTCTAGCTCAAAGTATGAGGGACAAGAAGAGGTTGAAAGTCGCTGAGTTTTGAAGAGGATTTGAAGATTTTCCAATTTACTTCCATTCACACTAATTAGACTGCCACCAGAGCGCCACCTATTGGCCGATTTGCACCGAATTTTGCACAAACCCTCATCAGGCCATGGAACACAATAAGCAAAAGTGTTGTGGTAATCGGACTGTATTTGGTCAAGATATGAAAGACTGTCAGTTTTGAAAACAATGTGCAGGAATTTGTTGTTTTATATTTTGGGCGTCTTTTGGATGATCAAAATTCTTTTAATAACTTTTTGTCAGGAGGGTCCACAGATGCTTCATGCAAAGTTTGGTGCAAATCGGTCAAATCGCCTAGGAGGAGTTCGAAAAAGTACGTTTTTCATTTGTGGCAATTTAGCGAATGGAAAGTTACCGCGAAAGTGGGCGTGGCTTACATCACACAATTCAGCTGAATTCAGAGAACACGTAAATGCTGTGTGCAAAGTTTCGTGCAAATCGGTGAAATTGCCTGGGAGGAGTTCGAAAAAGTAGGTTTGCGACATTTTGCGAATTTGCGAAAAAAACAGTTGGCGGAAATGGGCGTGGTCTATACCACAAGATTCAGCTCAATTCACTGAATGCGTGGATATAAGGTTTTTGAATGTGCAACAAAGTATATGGGAGTTATGAGCCAAAACGCACTTTCCTTAATAATAGCGCCACCTAGTGGTGGAAATTCAGGACGACAATAGATTATACAATTTTTTGCCAGGTGTGACTTATATTCCAAGTTTGGTGAGTTTTGGGGTATGTTCAGGCAGTGAAAAATGCGATTATATGGGCGGAAGAAAAAAAAAAAAATATATATATATATATATATATATAAATAATCGGGAGATAAACAATCCATGCATCCATGGCAACACCCCCCAGTACCTCAAAGAACTCCTCACCCCCCAGACCTCAGCACGCTTACTCTGCTCCACCAACAGCCACAGACTTCTCCCCCCAAGGACTAAGAGCCGCACACTGGGAGATCGAGCCTTCTGCCCCTCTGCTCCTCGACTGTGGAACACCCTCCCAGAACACCTGAGGGTTCCACAGTCAATTGATTGTTTTAAAAAGGGCCTTAAAACGTACCTTTTTAAAAAATCTTTTAATCTGTAATTTTTGCTTGTGTTACTTTGATAACTGCTTTTAACTCTTGTTTTAACTTATTTTTTTCTTTTCTTGCTGTTGTAGCACTTTGAGATTTTTCGTTAAATATAAAGTGCGTTACAAATAAAATTTATTATTATTATTATTAATAGGGACCTCGCAGGTCTCCTGCTCAGGCCCTAATAATAATAAACAGCGCAATTACAATAGCGTCCTCACGGACGACTTCGTCGTCGCTCAGGCCCTAATTAAACACAATCAGAAACACTCTTTATAAACATTCACAGACAGTCAAGACCAATGGACAAAAACAATAAACCAATGTCCAATACTGAGTTATCTTTGAGTGCGGTGACCCATTTATTTGCTCTCTTTTTATGCTCACCTTAGCACAGGTAAAACACAGTTAAATCCACAGGTAAGTTTTCCGTCATTAAAGGGGAACTAAACCCCCCCCATTACTCCGCCCACAGCTTGATTTAAAAAAAATTCAGAAAAGATAGGCGGAGCTGAGGGAGGGGGGGGACAGGCGAGCGGCGATGAAGGGGGCGGAGTTAAGATTTTCAAATACTCCCATTCAAAGGGGAGGGGGGTTGGGGGGATATGCTGCCTATTCTACCTCCATTCAGACCCTGACAAGCTAGCCATGAGTGACCACTCAGATAACAGTGTAGACACCTTTGCGTCTGAAACTTCATTTGAGGTGGAGGACTTCTCTCCTCCTGACTTTCCTGTCGGCCAGGATGACGGTCCAGAGCCGTATCAATTCGAGCCGCTACATCAGCCAGTCGGTGCTGAGGTAGCCCGGGAAGAGGGCACTGAGGCGGCCGGGATTGAGGACATGGAGGGGCGGGAGCGGATGGGTAATGTCTCGGATTGGTAGTGGCTGGATTTTAGTGAAGATTTTGATGTCAGACCATCTGTTTTGATGGTCTAAGATTAACATTTTTATACAAACAGCCCCGTTCCACCACTGTACCATGTGATAGATAGATAGATAGATAGATAGATAGAATAAAAGATAAAACAATTGCATTTCTTAGCTAGCCACTCACATATCTATATTTTCAACAGGTGTACCTGTGGTCACTGTACAAATCTCTTGTCTGTTGCAGGGAGGTGACAAAGTTAACAGAGCCCAAACAAGCTTTATCTGTATTTGATATTTCAATTTGACATGACTGCATTGTCCCCAAATAAAGATTGCAATGTATTATATAAATACACACATAAACAGTATAAATACACACACACACACGTGTTAATATGCATAAATCCCCCCAAAATATGCTGCTTTTCTTGACATGCAGGTGATGCACAGGTGTGAACAGGTTGGAGGAGCAGCCTGCATAACAATGCACCCAGGTTTTGAACCCGCTGCCCTAAACCCCTATGTGCTGCAGGCTGTGTATGGCGCCTACCTGCAGTTATTTGGGGAGATGGAGGAACCTGTGCTCAGTAGGTCAGTTTTAGGAAATGAAACTCACTTTATACAGGTGTTACTTGAGTATTTTTAATACATTGCACAAGGTTTATATAAGGTCAGCAAGTATGAAGTGATATAAGGCAAATTTCTGACAATCTCAAATTATTTCCATCTTCATGATTCTTTTTTTTTTTTTACCACATACAATTACGGTATTCCCATTCATGACAAATCAGTTAAAACTGAAAGGCTGACCAGAGTCCATTCATTTTTTGCAGTTGCTACAGACATCTGGCCTACCGCAACTTTGTACGCTGGTGCTGGGGATACCTTGGCCGGTGTTGTGTCCCTACTGGTTTCCAATTTAACTGGTTTCCTTACCAAACAGCTGCAGATGTGCTGCGCCTCCGTCAGCAGATTTGTCACAAATTCACAAACATACACAACATATTACTGGCGATCTTAAAGTCGCAGCCCACATCTACCACAGCGAATATGCTTCTGTAAGTGAGCACTACGTACCAGCGACATTAAAAAAAGAAAGGAAAGAAAATATAATATACACAAATTTGCGTCAAGCTGGACTCGATTTCACGTCAACAAAAGACAATATAACACAAACCGCATGTCTACCTGTGTGAGCCACTGAGACTCACAGAGCGTACGGCTTTCCTCAGGTATTAGTAAATTACGTCAGCATCCAGGTAACATTTTGATTTGGGCTGACCTGAGACAACTGGTTACCCTCGGCTTGCCTTGAAAGTACCCACACATACTATTTATCAATGTTTCTTGTTCTTTTTCCACGAGTCTACAAACATATTCAGTGCCGCATTACAGTCTGCACAACACTGCACACTGACAAAGCCTGTCATGTTTAAAAAGTGACGACATACAAGGTGCCACCTGCTACTCAGTTTTAACACACTCACACACCGATGGAACAGCCATCGGGAGCAATTTGGGGTTCAGTATCTTGCTCAAGGATACTTCGACATGCAGCCTGGAGGAGCCCGGAATCGAACCGCTGATCTTTCGATTGGTGGAAGACGCGCTCTACCTCTGAGCCACAGCCGCCCAATAAATAACTGTAAACGTGACTATAGAATATACCACAGGAAAATGAGAAATGTCACTGTGTATTTCTGTGTGGCAGTTTACTAAGATAAATGCAACCCCAGAAGAGCAGAATTGACTTAAACGATTGAACACCTTCATAATATTTTGGTTAATGTACTACCATTCTTACTTGGTTTGAGCCACTGCCTTGCCTGCTCACCAACTAGAGGCTGGTGGAGACAAGTGGGGAAAAGGGTGTTGTCATGGATATGGACATTTTGGATGTGGTTAGCCACAGAGCTCCACTTGGCCACAACCTCCTCCCCTGATGCTGAAGCTGATGCCGACCAGTAGAGATGATTGACGATGCTCTTCTTCCACAGTCCCACATCCTGCGTTCTCCTCACTTTGGCCAGCACATCCATTTTTTTCCCAATACCTGGACAAAAGACAGAATATTTACAAACACAAATAGTAAAAGAAAAGTATTGTTTTTTTCTATTATGATATTTCAATTGAAAAACTTACCCTTTCCCATATGCCAAGTCATGGTGTAGCTCCCGTACTTGGCTGAATGTCCTAAAACATTTCAAGAAAAAAGAAATGTATATATATATATATATATATATATATACATATACATACAGTAAATAATCATCAAATTAAATAATCACCTGATGAGTCAGCACGCATGTCGCCACCAAGAGTAACATCCCCACCAGCTATAGTTTCTCTGATGAGGTCATCCTGGTTTTGGTGACACATCCAGTTGATGGTGGGGAAAAGGAGATTGGCCTGGTGTTTGTGGAAGGTTGTTTCTGAGATTCCTCGGATCTTGAACGCTTCCAGGAACTAAGTGGAAAACATCAATGTGAGGTGATGACATATTACAATATAGTACTGTAACTGAATTTGTCAATGAGGATGTCCTCTTTTACCTTTGAGATCTTAACAAATGAAGATCCTGTGAACAGAACAGCTGCACATAGTTGAAGGTTCCCTGCTGGTATGTTGTTCACCATTGGCTGGCTCGACCACTGATGAGCGTACTCACAGCAGCTCAGTGGCCTTGTGGTAGAGTGTCCGCCCTGAGACTGGGATGTCGTGGGTTCGATCCCCGGCCGGGTCATACCAAAGACTATAAAAATGGGACCCATTGCCTCCCTGCTTGGCACTCAGCATCAGGGGTTGGAATTGGGGGGTTAGATCACCACATGATTCCCGAGCGCAGCACCGCTGCTGCTCACCGCTCCCTCAGGGGATGGGTCAAATGCGGAGAACAAATTTCACACATTCAGGTGTGTGACAATCAGTGGAACTTTACCTTTACCTAGTGAGGACAGCTCTGATTAACTTGGAGGAGTGTCCCAATGACAGTTTTTGAGATGATACAGCTCCAGGTGCAAACTGGGCATTTTTTGAACAGCTCTGTTAACATGTCTTCATTGACAATGTACTTGGTCACTGTATGAGGTGCCAGTCCATCAGCGATGCTTTGAGGAATAGAAGACAATGAAACATAAATGTCATTGTATGACTATGGCAATGACGCTAACAACATGAAACTTTATTCCCAGTAGTCGTGATAGTATTCAAATTGCATGTCAAACTAGAACAAAAGGAAATGTTTCTGGAATTTTACATTAATCACGGATATGTCTCACTCCTACACAATCTAGTAGATAGTATAGCACTTGTGAAATGAAACACTAATACGATAATATGAATGTGTAAAACATAGCAGAAATAGTAATAGTGTTGTGAACTACATCCCTTACCTTGTACAATCCATGGTGCTGCTGGTCCCTTCAAGATGATAGCTGGAGTCATCATTTGATACCTCACATCTTGGCCTTTTGACAGGAGTGGAGCTTGACAGGGGAACCACAGGGATTGCAAAGGCCTCAGGAACAGCAAGGAGAGTATCTGTGTCACATGACACACTCCTGTTTGGGGCTCTGGCCTGAGTAGCTGTGCACAAATAAAAGGTTCGACAGTAAGCCTCATTTCCATTGACAAAATAAAATTAGGGTGGACCAGATGTTGTCCTGTGTAAACATTAATCAGCCCCATCTGGACAAGTACATTTTGAATCAACACTGCACTAGTTAAATTAACATGGGCAATGTCCATAACAACTTTTTTGCACCACTGGCACACTTGGCCAGTAGAGTTGTTATTTTATATTCTCTTATGCAATTCTTATTATGCAATAATGATGATATAGCACATACATATGAAAAATATTTACTCAGGTACACATTGGTTTAAGAAATGAATGGTGTATAGATGTAGGTTTCTCAAATTTTGAGTAAAGATATGTCACATATTTCCGTACAATTTGAGAAATGTCCTTCCTTTGTCCTAGAATGCATACTGGACAGGATGGGCCAGTGACTGGACAATTAGATAATCAAAGTAAAAACCAACTGGTTTCGATAAAAGAGACTCTTTTGATAAGAGACAAAAATCATTGAATGGAGGGATAAGGACAGGCTATATAAGGGGTGTGCTCAGTACCAACTTATGAGTGTAATATCTTACAGAAGCAGTCCTACAGACACCTCATTTACAGTAAAAGAATAACTTTTACAGACCCTGATTGAGTCTAGCTTCAGCCAATTATTGAGAAATCTTAGTGCTGACTGGTTCTGTCTGGCACCCGATCTCTCTGGTCTGTTTCTGAAACAGAACATAACAATGTTTCACCACTTGACTTTATCCATGGTATTTCTTTCTCTATAAAATTACCGCTTCTAGATGTTACATATGATGAGGTATTGCATGCATGTTCAACAGATTATAACAGTGATGCAAATAGACATTTACAAGAAAAATTATTTAATGAATTTGTATACAAAATGTACAGAAAGGAAAGGAAAGTTTTGAAAAAGTATTTCAATTTAATTTTGTCTTTAATGTTATTATCTTATATATATTATCTTTGCAATATGATTATCTTATATAATGTTATTACTATCCTAAAACATTCTCCAGGTCCTCTGAAACTCTTCAGGACTTATTTCCACCCTGCCCATGCGGTACCGTGGAGAGAAGTATTAACTGTGGGGAGAACGGAGCAGCCTAACGTTACCCTGGAGGTCCACTGCTTTTCCCAGTCCCTCTTCTCCGCCACACTTTGACTTATTCCCACCCAGCCAACAGTGGGACTGATATTCATTGTGCCGACAGTGGCTTGGAAAACTGCCCATAACCGTGTCACACGGGGAAGAGGGAAGAGGGAAGGCGGCTGGAGTTCCTCCAACATTTGCGGTTAGATTATCATATTTTTTTATTGACAAAAATATAGGCTGCTTCGGCTGATTTTTTTATGTGCACATGTGCCCCTAAATATTTTTTACAGTTTGCACACACCTATTTTTAGTCGCAAATGCAAGTGAAACGCTTGCACTGTCGAGCGCTGTAACATCTGGTGGTTCATGCTATTGCTTCATGCAAAACAGCTGTCTTCCTCCGCGTACACCGGGCGGGCTGACCCGGTGGAGGGGGGTTGTTTCATGGCAGGGGCCAAAACTCGTATCATGTAAATAAAGAGATAGTGCTGGACCACAATTTCTGGCCATCAGGGTAACGTTATCCTATGATTAGCAATGCAAGCAAAGCTTATTAGATACAATAAAAACACGAAAATCTAACAAGCAATATTCACTTTATCAGCAGCATAATTCCTAAATGGACTCACCTGAAAAGGCAGCGTAGTCTCCGGCGGCAGGTGGAGCACTGGGAGAGGCACTGCATTGTCTGTCAGCACTGTCCTTTTAGCTAACCCCATCTTGACCTGCATGATGTTGGCAAAGCAATGCCTGGAAAAATGCAGGTTGCACACTCCGGCTCTAGGCGGGATATCGCTGCTGTCCGGGAGGCCAAGGGCGTACAGCCACTCGTGCCTTATTTCTGGGTCCGCTGGAAACTGGTGCAGGCCAGAGATGGCTTTACAGCCGGGATAGGAACACTGCTGCCCCATTTAGGCAACTAGCTAACAAAGCTAACTGACCCTAACACTAACAACTACCTAAAACACACAAAGTTCAACTACAAACTAAAGCTACCTACAACTATTTGGAAAATCTAACAAACTAATATCTGTCTACACTCACTAAAAACTAACCTAAATACTATAAACACACTACTAACTGTAAACCTACACTAAAATACACTATGCTAACAATACAATTCGACAAATTACTGGCTATTCTCTCTGCTCTACTACTCTCTCTGCTCTGATCCAACCTACTCTCTATCAGTTTAATTACTGCAGACAGAATGGTTTTATAGTAAGGGGAGGAGTAAAGGGAGGAGGGCGGGCTTTAGCGTGGACGGTTGGTGACGTCATTCGCCTCGAAAAAGAATCATTCGCCTCCAATGTAATGTAATGTAAATTCAAGTGTTGTAACCAGGTTTCAAGCTGTAGAGGGCACTCCACACCACATTTTTAAAATAAAATGTAGATTTTCAACAGTTTGCACTAAACTGTCAAGATTTTGAGCAGGATCAGTCAGTAACACTACTATACATCCAGAAACAATGATTATCAGCTGAAAAAAATGGTTTTAGGGTTTAGTTACTCTTTAAGTACACTTTAAACACAGGTAAGTTTCATTCATCAATCTGTTTGTTGAGACGCCGCCACCCTGATACTGACACGGTCAAAAACTGTATGCTTCCTCCTAGAAAACTACATATAACAATGCAAATGGTCACCTGTGATATAAACATAAAAAATAAACAGAAAGTACATTATGGCTCCAACAAGTGATTACAATCCATTATATAGATCATGTTAAGAAATTCATCAGTTTTTTATTTTGTAGACACTTGATCTGTATTTATAGCATGATGGGATGACAGCACAATGATGTGTGTGGTATCCCTGGAAAGCTCTAGTCCTGCGCTTTCATGTGATATGCGTGGCATTTCTGTATGACCCTGCGTTCACGAGTAATCCATCCAAGAGTAATGTGTGTGCAAAGCTGTATGAAAGCTCTGTTATACATCATTTTAGTGTAACTTTATCATTTTTTTTTTGCTGTGAAAACATTGGACTACCGACACATCGGAAAGCTATGATTCCGCTGTTTCACGTGATATGCGTGGCTTCTCGCTATAACGCACGGTTGCGGAGAAAATCCACAGAGAAGAACAGGTGTGAATTTGGACGGACTATGCGTCGTTTGGGCCCATAGGGTTAATTGTGTGATTAAACCTGAGCTGGACTGCTCCTCTCCCAGAGCTGTCCCCCTATCTAAGATGGTGACTTCCGTCAATAACTTTATTGAGCAATATGGCCTCTTTGATCCCTGGGGATTGAATTTTCCAACAAAAAAAGCTTTTTCCTTTTTTTTCTCCCGTACATCACACATTCTCCCGTATTGATTTTTTCCTTCTTGATACTAAACTTATCCCTTTCATTAGCCAACTAGTATATCATAGTATAATAATTTCTGACCACGCCCCTTTTACGTTCAACCTGGCTTTTCTCAACAGCCCTATACCACTCAGAACATGGCGCCTCAATGCTCTTCTTTTGTCAGAGTCCAATTTTGTTAAATTTATTGACACAAATTACATATTTTATCGAAACAAATGCTTCGCCTTATGTTTCACATAGTATACTTGGGGAAACATTAAAGGCCTACTTAAGAGGACAAATTATCAGTCATTCTTCACAAAACAAAAAGAGGCAACTGGCCAGACTAAAGGAGCTTTCTGAGGCCATTTTTAAGTTAGATGGTTAGTATGCTGTCTCTCCCACACCAGGAGACGTCTGAGACTTAAAACGAAATTAGATCTGGTGTCAACAGCACAGGCAGAACAACAGTTCCTTAGGGCACGCCATTCAGGATTTGAATACGAGGAAAAAGTAGGCAGGCTTTTGGCACACCAAGCCCGCCAATCATTTATAAATCGCCAAATTACTCAGATTAAAACATCTTCAGGTACTATAACCATAAATCATAAACAAATTAATGACACATTCGCTGATTTTTACAAAAATCTTTATACCTCAGAGTAAAATACCAGCCTCACAGAATTCGAACAGTTTTATCAAAATTTGACATTATCCTCTTTGGACAATCAGATGAGAGCTGAACTCGACCAGCCGCTCACGATAATGGAGATTCAAGATGCTATTAAATGTATGCAGTCTGGAAAATCTCCAGGGCCGGATGGGCTGCCAGTCGAGTTTTTTAAGACATTTTCAAATAGTCTGTCACCTCTACTAATCGCAATGTACAATGAAGCCCTGTCTACAGGCCACCTGCCGCAGACTCTGCGACAGGCCTCTATCTGTTTAATACCGAAAACTGACAAAGACCTTATTTGCCCCGTTCATATCGTCCTATTTCTTTACTTTGTGTTAATTGTAAAATTCTCGCAAAATGTCTCGCTAAGCGCCTTGAGAAGACCCTTCCATCACTTATTTCACCCGATCAAAATGGCTTTATGCAAGGCAGACACTCTTTTTCGAACACTCATTGGCTTTTTGACATTATTTATTCTGCATCTGAAAAAAATATATCTGAACTTGTGATAACCCTAGACGCAGAAAAAGGGTGGAATGGGATTTTTTATTTGTTGTTTTACATAGATTTGGATTTGGGGCTAATTTTATTTCATGGGTTAAGTTACTATATTCATTACTGCTAGCTTCAGTCCACACTAATGAGGACACCTCTGACTATTTTCCTCTTTTTAGAGGAACTAAGCAGGGGTGCCCCTTGTCCCCATTACTTTTTACCATCGTCATAGAAGCTTTGGCCAGCTCTCTCCGTCAATGCACAGCTTATGAAGGAATAAAAAGAGGGGATATCACCCATAAGGTGTCACTCTATGCGGACAGCCTTTTACTATATGTAGTTAATCCCACACTTTCCATACCCCCAGTCCTAGCCATTTTTGAGCAATTTGGAAGATTATCAAGCTATAAAATAAACCTGCAAAAAAGTGAATTTTTCCCTATTAACCCCTCAGCACTTAATATTTCGGCCATGTTACTCCCTTTTAAGAAAGTTAGCTCTCATTTTAAATATTTAGGCATTACTGTTCCAAGATCTTATGAACAATTATTCAAGCTTAATTATTCTCCTCTAATTGAGAAATGCAAATTGGACCTTGAACGCTGGCGTACTCTGCCTTTATCCGTAGCTGGTCGTATGAACTTAATAAAAATGAATATTTTGCCCCAATTTTTGTATTTTTTTCAGCACATTCCCATTTTAATCCCCTTGAAGGTATTCTCACAATTTGATAAGAGTCTCTCCTGTTTCATTTGGAATGGTAAGCAACCACGTACTCGCAAGGCATTTTTGCAAAGGCCCAAGCATTGTGGGGGAATGGGCCTACCCAATCTCCTCCACTATTATTGGGCCAGTAATATCCAGAGGATCAATGAGTGGACCCAAAGTCACTCTAACCCATCAGCTCATATCTGGGCGAGGATGGAGTCTCAGATGGCCCTAGTACACTCACTAGCTACTTCCCCTCTTGCTCTTGTCAAATCCTACACACTTGCTAAACACTCAGTAATTCATCAGACTTTAAAAATATGGTCACAATTTCAGAACAAATTTGGTTTGCTGGGTCTATCCTTGATGACGCCTATTTTATCTAATCACCTTTTCACACCAGCTAATCTGGATCTGGCTTTTCGTGCATGGCACTCAAATGGAATTCGCTTCATTAAGGACTTATATATTGAAGGAATGTTTGCTTCATTTAATCAACTCTTAGAAAAATTTGCTTTAATTGCTTTCTATTTACAGATCAGGGACTTTGTCAGGCAAAGTTACACCTCTTTCCCTAATGAGCCATTACCTAATATTATTGATGAACTTCTGTCCCTTGATCTTAATCAGAAAGGATCGATTGCTCATATATATTCTTTAATAAATAACTTGAATTTGCAGCCTTTGAAAAATATAAGAACACTTTGGGAGCACTTGGAAATAGGGCTGAGCCGGATAAAGCACGGATAAAGCATTTTTGACGAGTACGAGCATGATACGAGTAAAACTCGTCAATATCCGTGCTCGTGCTGAAGGAAAATCCTCATTTGGTAACTGACTGTCTTCACGCTCTGTGATTGGCCAGTCACACACAGCGCCCGCCCCTCCCTACACAGACATATCTCTGCAGCCAGAGTTGTGCCCCACTCTCGCACACACACAGACAGTGACTGATCTCTCTGTGCTTGGCTTGACTCTAGCTCACATTGCTCTCTTCAGTACTCCTTAGGTTTTCTTCAGCTCGCCTCTATTTCGGTTTGTATGATATTTAAAGTTACTTGGTGAACTTGTTTCATAACGTACGCGGTGCATTTGACAAGACAGAGCTGAAAACGGCTCGTGTCGCGTCAGTCACTGCCTCCACTCCGGTCGGGTTTTTTTTTTTTTTTTTTACCGTCTGCTTGCTGTTAGTTTGGCTGGTGATGTAAAGTCAGTAGGAAAACTTTGCTCGTACTGAACGTGGTGCTTTTGAGAAGAATACAGTGAACAAGGCTGACATATTATTTCCCTGTTTGCCATCACTGGATGTTTACATGAATCACCAAGTTCACACAGATCATTAAAAAATAAACAGTCTTACAGACCACTTACACACATACACACATATAGCTGAACACACAAAGTAGCCTATATTAATATTTTTATTGTATATGGCTGTTCATAAAAATAAATATAATATTATAAATATTACAAATTAAGCTTCATATACTGTATATAGGCTTTTTATAGGCTTTGAATACAGTAGATATTTTAACTGTTACATAGCGCACTCTCTCTCTCTCTCTCTCTCTCTCTCTCTCTCTCTTATACAATGAGTGATACAGAGAGTACTTCAGCTGACATTGAACCAGGCAATATCACTCGCAATAGCAGTAGTGGTAGCACCCACGTTGCCCCCTCTGAGACCAATATTGCATCTGGTGATGGAGGTCCTCCTCCACCAAAAACCAAAAGGACCTCTGCAGTGTGGGACTCTTTCACTGTTTGTGAAAATGATCCCTCCAAAGCCATGTGTAAGCTTTACAAGTCCAAAATAAGCAGAGGTAGAGATCCAAAACATTACAATACAACATCTCTACATAACCATCTGTTATATGTTCATCACATGAGAAAGCCCGCTGTATCAGCCACCTCCTCCTCCACCTCCTCCACCTCTCCTGGCAGCATTCCTTCTCAGGACACTGGTGTTCAGCTGGGTGCTGCTAAGGGCTCACCTTCTTCCTCCTCTTCACCAATACTCACTGCATTTGCAGCAAAGCAGCCATTCTCTGCAAACCATCCCCGGTCAAAAAAAATTACGGAGATGATTGGTAAAATGATCTGCACTGATCTTGAGCCTTTCTCTGTGGTGGAGAGGAGAGGTTTCAAGTCTCTTGTTGCCTTTTTAGAGCCCAAGTATAAGATCCCGTCAAGGCACCATTTCAGTAGAACTGTAGTGCCTGAGTTGTATGAGGCAATGAGAGGGGAGCTGGTCCAGTCACTCAAGGCAGCTGATGGAGGTGTCATCAACCTCACTACCGATCTCTGGACCAGCAACCACAATGCCCATGCATACCTCTGTATAGCTGGGCACTGGTGTGAACGTGTGGGGGAATCATCAGTGCAGAGGAAAGCAGGGCTGCTAAATGTTGGTGTGCTGGACATTGAGCACACAGCAAACAACATTCTGTGCTGCCTGAAAGAAAAGATGAGAGAGTGGGAAGAGTCTGTTGGACAGCCTGTTAGAGTGAAGTTTGTTGTGTCAGATAATGCAGCCAACATGGTGAAGGCTTTAAGTGAATTTGGGCACATCCGTTGCATGTCCCATACGCTTCACTTGGTGGTGATCAAGGCACTGGAGCAGGACAGGATTGTGACATCCCTTCTGTCCAAAGCCAGGAGCATCTCTGGCTATATTCATCGCTCAAGCAAAGCCAACAACAGACTACATGAGCTGCAAACACAGTTGAACCTCCCCCAGCACACTCTCATAACAGATATAAAAACAAGGTGGAACTATACGTTCTACATGCTCCAGCGGCTGGTGGAGCAGCGCAGGGCTGTGCAGATTATGACACAGGAGTCTAACATGGGTAGAGCTCCAACAGTCATCTACCCAAATGAGTGGAGGTTGGCATCAGACATGCTCACTGTTCTGAGTCCTTTTGAGGAGGTCACACGGGCGCTCTCAAAACACAGTGCCTCCATCTCTGAGGTCATCTCCCTACTGCATGGCTTGTGCTCCATCATCAGGTCACTGCATTTGGGGGCTTGTGCAGCTGGTGAGGAATCTGAGGATGACTCTGATCATGTCATGGCTGGTGATGATGATCAGGATGCCACAGAGGGGCAGGACCAGGATGGTGCAGCTGAGTCCAGGGAAAAGTTAGGAGCAGCAGCAAGGAAACTCGCAGCCAATCTGAGCAAAGAACTACAATGGCGTTTCGAACCCATCTTTGCAAACTCTACATTTCTGCTCACCACTCTCCTTGACCCCAGATACACTGCCTGGCCAAAAAAAAAGTCGCCACCTGGATTTAACTAAGCAAATAGGTACGAGCCTCCTATTGGATAATTACTGCATGGGCGATTATCTTTCAGCTGGCAACAAGTTATTTAACCCCAACTGGTGCAATGAGTTGCTTCTCATTTCCTAAACAACCATGTCGAAAGACACATCCCGTGGTCGTGGAAAAGATGTTAGTCTGTTTGAGAAGGGTCAAATCATTGGCATGCATCAAGCAGAGAAAACATCTAAGGAGATTGCAGAAACTACTAAAATTGGGTTAAGAACTGTCCAACGCATTATTAAAAACTGGAAGGATAGTGGGGACCCATCGTCTTCGAGGAAGAAATGTGGCTGGAAAAAAAATATCCTCAATGATCGTGATCAGCGATCACTTAAACGTTTGGTGAGATCAAATCAAAGAAAAACAACAGTAGAACTCAGGGCTATGTTTAATAGTGAAAGTAAGAGCATTTCCACACGCACAATGCGAAGGGAACTCAAGGGATTGGGACTGAACAGCTGTGTAGCCTTAAGAAAACCACTAATCAGTGAGGCTAACCGGAAAAAAAGGCTTCAATTTGCTAGGGAGCATAAAGATTGGACTCTGGAGCAATGGAAGAAGGTCATGTGGTCTGATGAGTCCAGATTTACCCTGTTCCAGAGTGATGGGCGCATCAGGGTAAGAAGAGAGGCAGATGAAGTGATGCACCCATCATGCCTAGTGCCTACTGTACAAGCTTGTGGGGGCAGTGTTATGATCTGGGGTTGCTGCAGTTGGTCAGGTCTAGGTTCAGCAACAGTATGTGCTCAAAGAATGAGGTCAGCTGACTACCTGAATATACTGAATGACCAGGTTATTCCATCAATGGATTTTTTCTTCCCTGATGGCACGGGCATATTCCAAGATGACAATGCCAGGATTCATCGGGCTCAAATTGTGAAAGACTGGTTCAGGGAGCATGAGACATCATTTTCACACATGGATTGGCCACCACAGAGTCCAGACCTTAACCCCATTGAGAATCTTTGGGATGTGCTGGAGAAGGCTTTGCGCAGTGGTCAGACTCTACCATCATCAATGCAAGATCTTGGTGAAAAATTAATGCAACACTGGATGGAAATAAATCTTGTGACATTGCAGAAGCTTATCGAAACAATGCCACAGCAAATGCGTGCCGTAATCAAAGCTAAAGGCGGTCCAACGAAATATTAGAGTGTATGACCTTTTTTTTTGGTGGTGACTTTTTTTTTGGCCAGGCAGTGTATAAGGCCAGCTGTTTCCCAAACAGTGTTGATGTGGATGCACTGAAGAGGACATTATTCCATAGGATGGAGCTCTGTGACCCTGTGGCTGCACCTGCAAGAAACACAGAAGAGACACCTGCCACCAGCAGCACTTCAGTCCTGTCCTTCCTGCAGAAAAAGAAATCGGCTACTCCAATGAGGACACATTTGCCATCAGGTGATGTGGAGGCCTACCTGGCAGATGGGGACATCAGCCATACTGATGACCCAGTGAAATACTGGTCAGGCAAGCTCCAGTGCTGGCCCAATTTGACACGCTTTGCACTGCAGCATCTCAGTTGCCCACCTACTAGTGTCCAGTCTGAGCGTGTTTTTAGCACGGCTGGAAATGTGGTCAGTCCACAGCGAGCAAACCTAGACCCTAGCCATGTGGAACAACTGGTCTTCATTAAAGTAAATGAAGATCTGAAAAACAACATAGGACTATTTGGTCAGTAGAAAAACCTCTCTCTCTCCCTCTCACACAATCACTCAGTCACACACACATGCACATACAGACACAGACACAGACACACACACACACACACACACACCTTAATCAACATTGTTTAACTTTGTGTGGAAAAAAAAGAGCCAAGAACATTAGGTAGTAAAAATAAATAAATAATTGAAAAAAAAAAAAAAAAATCACAGTTTGATCATAAAAATTAAAAAAATAAATAAATAAATAAAAAAGAAAGTTGTGTTGAGTGACAACTCTTGTTCATGCATACTTCGTAGTTCATAATTTCCTACTGCATACGTTGTATTCATTCATGCACTTAAAAATATTCATGTTCTGAGTTTATAAAAAAACTTGATCTGTAAATAGTTCCTTTACTATTGTGATCAAAAACATTGAATCTCAATTCTGAGGCTGTTCTGTAAATAGTTTTCAAATAAACAATAAATAAAGCAACTTCTGATCAATCCATATCAATTTCAGACTTAAAATAATGTACCGATTTAAGCCCCACCCAGTTCCACTTGAACCACGCCCACTTCCGGTTTAGGTCCCGCCCACTCCGAGTACAGATACGGATACAGATAATTTAGATGGTTGAACAGATACAGATACAGATACAGATAGTGGTGTACTCGCTCACCCCTACTTGGAAAGCAATATTGACGCAAGTGCATAAGTCATCCCCATGTTGTAGACACAGTCTCATTCAATTTAAAATAGTCCATTGTTCTCACCTTTGAAAAACTAAACTGGCAACAATCTATCCCAATACTGACCCCACCTGTGAGAGATGCAAGACTGAGCCAGCGACCCTGTTTCACATGTTCTGGGACTGTCCTGGCCTTCGCGCTTTTTGGGAGGCAGTGTTTGTATCTCTAAGTGAAGCGTATGGTATCACTATTGAGGTACAACCTATTGCTGCCTTGTTTGGTGTAAATGCTAAATGGTCATCTAACATGCACAATGTGATAGCATTATGTTTTGTTGTTAATTTGTTAAATGCCAAAAGAAAAGGGGGGGGGGGGGGGGGGCTGTACATCTGTCTTATCCAATACAATAAACTTTTCAGTCTGCTCATCTCACTTCAGTCTTTTTTTAGTTTTAGATTTTGGTTAACTGTCACTTTTAACTGGATGGTGGATTTGTGGCCATCAGACACCGGATTTTAAAGCTATCACTCAAACAGTGACGTAGGCTGGGAGACACTGTACCCTGGAACATGTCTGTGTGTGGATTGTGACAAAACTCACCTAAAGTTGAAGGACAGTATCCTGAGAACTGAGATCCAGGAAAAGGACAAACTTATTGAAAGCCTCATGTCGGTTGCTTCTGCACAATCAAAGCGGATTTCATGTCTGCAGGTGTCTGCTGTCGCTGCCCCAGCAGCCTCGTCATCCTCTTCCCGGCTGTCACAGGCGCTGATATCCAACTCTGCTGCCACACTCCCGTGGCTGGCCTCTATCAACGCTGGTACCAACACTGGCAACTGTGAGCCTGTTCCATCGGCTGTGGCGAGACAGTCCCATGGATGTGAACTGGAGGGAATGGTGCTGCATGTAGTGGCTGGGAGTGCCCTCACCATTGGCAGCTGTCTTGGCCCAGCCAAAGGACGCATGGCACAGAGAAGGTGCCAGACCTAACCCTAGGTGCACAACCTAACGCACTGACGGATGGACGCTGACCAGAAGTCATTCATTCCAATGGAGGTGAAAATGACGGATAGTAACGGACTCGCTTGCAGCACAGCAGCGGTTCCGTTGACCGTCGGACCGTGGAGGCACTGGATTTTTCCTACTCGGGCATTAACAACATGGGAGAAACGGAGCGATACGGTGCCAGAAGTAGGAAGTAAATTGCAATTGCAGTTGTTAACAAACAATATCTCATTTATTTATGCAAAAGAAAAATAAGCAGAAGCTTTGTTTTCCACTATTAAAAGTGATTGTTGACCATAGGTTGATTTCTATGCGGTTGATAATTAATCTATATTTCTGAATTTTGCGCTCATTTCCATAGCCCATTTAACGCCTATCAGCTCTTTCAATAGTACACTACTCAACTCGTCTCAGTTCAGTTGGTACAGTGACAGTCAACCTGAGAGATCTTTGCAGGAAGATATTGCTAGCTCTTCTGCTAGATGACTTCGCTAACAACTCTTGCTGACAGCATGCTAGCTAGCCGCCCGCATCTGGCCAGGTCCGTCAACAGCGGAACCTCGCGGCATTGTTCTGGGGGTGGGGAATGCATTGCCGGCAATCCACGCAGCAGCCACCCTCTGTGCTTGTGTTTGGCACATCCATGGCGCGACAAGTGGCAGTACGCGGTGGTCAGACTGTTTGCTGTCCAGGGGTCCAGGTTAAAGATTTAACACCAACCGCTCTGCAGCTTATCCAACGGCACAACACCACATCTGCAGTTGTTGTTGAGGCAGGCATAAATGACATAAAAGCCAACAGTCCTAGTTGCTCAAAGAAGACTTCATGCTCCTCATGGACAGTCTGCTGGACAGCAGGAAGCAGGTAATAATTTCCGGACCCTTCCCTCCCCCACGTTTTGGTGATGTTAAATTAATCCGCATACACCAATTACACATCTGGCTGAAGGGTTACTGCAGGAACAGAGACATCCCCTTTGTGGACAATTTTACTGCGTCTTTTAACAGACCTCACCTTTTTAAATCAGATTGCCTCCACCCCTCTCAAGAAGGCTCACGGCTCTTATCCACAAACATTGAACTGACCTTGCTCTCCTGTAAAACATGGTATACCCACAGACTGTCAAAAAACACTCCCGCAAAAAGTCCTGCCATATCCACAATTCCTGTCATAAGCCCTATTCAGACGGGATTAGTTTTACATAGGTACGTGGGGTAAAGTAATACTTACCAGAGATTTCAGTCCTGTCCGAATGTGCCATGTCAGTAATCATTACTACACAATGTCAGTAAAGATTACTACGACTTTTACCTCAGGTAATACTAATCCCATGCGAATAGACCAGCAGTAAAGATGTGTGTTAGGGCTGTCAAAAAAAAATCGATGTTAGAAATATATTCGAATATAGCCTATATATTTTTTTATAAGTTCGAACCTAAATTTGATCATTCGAATATCTTTAATAATTAATTAATACTATCAATAATGGTGTATATCACGGCGAATCCCGTTCGGGCGGAAATGGCTGGCACACCAGCCGGGCCAGAGAGGGACGCAGCGGGAGGAAGAGGCGCCGACGGAGGAGCCCACTGCACCAACACCACCCACTGCGCTGTCCACGATGTGTGACCTGTTCGGGGAGACATACAGGGAGAGTGGTGCACCTGCTGCCTCCCTGCCTACCCTTTTTGAAGAAGAGATGAAACGTTACCAGAATGAGACACCACTACGAGCCGACCAGGATCCACTTTTGTGGTGGAAAACTACAGGCACACTGAAGTATCCAAACATTGCTCAGATAGCGAGGCAGAAGTTGGTCATACCTGGCACTTCAGTGAGGTCAGAACGGGTGTTTTCATCTGAGTGTCACATTCATATTGCGCCAGCAATAGGCATCTTATTTTTTGTTTTTTGTTTTTTTTGTAAAAAAAAAAAAAAAAAAAAAAAAAAAAATAATAATAATAATAATAATAATGATGATGATGATGATGATGATGATAATAATAATAATTCTAATTCTAATATTATTTGAACTTTACTAAATTAATTCGAAAATATTCGAATTCAATTTCATGGTGCTTGTGACAGTCCTATCATACGCACATTGATGGTAGGAGGGGTGGTGCGTGAATGGATTTACCCCTCCCACTTGTGGTAGTTTTACTGATATTTCTTATCCCGTGCGAATCGGCCATTAATATTACTGACGTCCTGTAGTAAAGTGACATTACCCCACGTCCCATGTAAAACTTATCCCGTCCGAATAGTGCTATAGTCACCTCCAGGCCTTACAGCAAACGAACCAACTGTGTGAATTTTAATAACCTCAGAGTTTTATATACACTTGCACCTCAGAAGAGAATTTTACCAGTGACTTTGAACATATGGCACTTTTTAACTTCACATCTCTTTAACTTGTATTATTAATGACTTGACTTTAGATAACAATATTGATTGCATGTTTTTAAGTGACACATGGCTTAATACAGATTGACCAGCAACCCTCCTTGAAGCCTCACCACCAAACTATAATTTTACCCACTCTTACAGGGAAGATAGGAAAGGTGTGGGTACAGCAACCATCCTCTCAGCATCACTTGTTTTTAAGGACATTACATTTGATGAGTAAAAATCATTTGAATACCATGCATCTGTTTTTAGCAGCCCTTCTATTTTATGTGTGACAGTTTATAGACCCCCCAAGCGATGCTCTTCTTTTATTTCAGATTTTTCAGAGTTTCTTTCAATCATCCACGCCAATTATGAAAGAGGTCTTATTTTAGGGTGATTTCAATTTGCATGTAGATAATCAATCAGTCTTTTCTGCATTATGATTTTTAAACCTGCTTAACTGAATTTTATCCAACATGTTACACTCACAACGGAGGCCACACTTTAGATTTAGTAGTAACTTACGGCCTGACTGCTAATATTTCCTCAGTTGTTGATGTAGGCATCTCTGATGACTTCTGTGTATTTTTAGGTTTTATACAACAGGATACTCCGCGAACTGTGAGGAAACGCTATCTCATTACTGAAGTGGCTGCAAATTGTATTCATCTTTTATGTAACACACCTGCAGACATTTTACTCTCCTCTTGTGATTTTATTGTAGATAGTTTTAACAGTAAATTAAAGTCAACCCTCGACAGAGTAGCCCCAAGATATGGAGCTACATTAGGGTCAAAAGTTTTGTACTTAAAAAAATAAAATTTGAAACTGAAAATTCATGTGTTGATCTTGAATTCAAAATAAAAATAAGTGTATGAAACGTTTTTTTCAGGTTAAATATAATTTTGATTCACTTTGGTAATTCTTTTGAATAAATAATTTATTTTCACTTTTCACTTCCATATATATTTTACCATTTGAGGTCTTATTTTTTTCAGTTGCATGTTTTATCTTTTCAGAGTCAGATCTTATTTTTTACAGTGTCAAATCTTATTTTTTCACTTTCAAATCTTTTTCACTTTCAGATCTTTTTTTTTTCAGTTTCAAATCTGTTTTTTGAGTTTCAGACTTGACCCTGATGTGGCGTGGGGGGCGTGGCATCAACTGAGAAGGGTGTGGAATCATGAGTGACAGTGCCTTCAGGGAACGTAGGAACTAAAAAAATTCTGACTCAACACTTATATACACCATATTCATGTGACTGGCAGTGTAAAAATTGATGCCAGTGACAAACTTCCATTTAGAAATCTGTTTTAGACAGTACTGAGCATAAGAGCGATAAATTATGCCAGATTTTGC
Source organism: Epinephelus lanceolatus (assembly GCF_041903045.1). NCBI lineage: Eukaryota > Metazoa > Chordata > Actinopteri > Perciformes > Serranidae > Epinephelus > Epinephelus lanceolatus. Next base: position 47,993,751 of record NC_135741.1, read on the forward strand.
AGTTCAACAGCCACATTTTGAGTGCTGATATGTCCGATTTCCACATAGCACTATGAACGCAGCGTAGTGTCCACTTCGTTTGCAATGATGGTGTCCGGTCGGTCGGGTCAATCTGCTGGAGCCCATAGATCCAGCACGCAGGTGAGAAATGTTAACTAAGTTTTGGGAAATCATAACAAATATTAAGGTGTTGTTTCTGTGATCTTCCACAAAACCTAAATAAAAAATAAATAAGAAAACCGAAAATTATAATAAGTGAAATAAATTTAACATATCTGCAGATTCATAGTTTGTTTGTGCACTAATCATATGTTAAAGTTAGGATTACATGTTTCTCTGACATGAAACCCGTTTCTCCTAACTTTGAAGACTTACATAGGAAAAGTAAAGAAAGCCAACAATATCTTTGTCTCATAAGCGGGCACATTATGTAAATGAAAGGATAAAATAAATTTAAAAAAGTGTCTAAATAAGTAATGGATGAAAGCTTAACTTTTTAGTTGGTAAAATTTGAAGGGTAGTTTCACAGCTACAGAAAACAGATCCAAAGCACTAAAGAGAAGAGGAAAATAAAGAGAAAGAAAAAGATAAAATACAGGTGAAAGTACAATTATCCCATGTCCTGTATAAGAGCAGCAGAGTCAAATTGTTGTACTCTTAGGTGTAGTGTAAAAGAAAAAAGGCATTGAAAATAAACATTAATTAACTGTCATCTGATCTTTGTTCATGGGAATCATTGGGCAGATTGTCCATAAAATGCAAAAAGGGTGTCCACATGTCATTAAATTCTTCAACTTTACCTTTTAGAATGTATGTTAATTTATCTAAAGCTAAATGTGATGACATCTCTTTCAACCACTGAGTGGGATCAGGACTCTGAACATCTTTCCACTTTAAAGGCGCTGTATGTAAGAATGTGGCCAAAACGGTTACTGCACTCAAATTCAAAATACTGCCGCGAGTCGTGTCCGCCCCCCCTCCCCTACAGATTCGAGGTTGCTGGACAGCGGCACGCTGGAGACTGATTTGTTTGCCCACGGGCGGCTGCCGTGGCAGGGCTGCGTCGCCGCGTCCTTGATCTTCGGTTTTCCAGCGGACCATTTGAGCAAGTCCGGCTTCTCTGCTGCTAACGCTGCTGCCAGGATACAGCTGAGGAGGAGCCGGCTGCTAATGCTATGTACCGGGACACTGCTAACGCTGCTGCCGGGATAAAGCTGAGGAGGAGCCGGCTGCTAATGCTATGTACAGGGACACTGCTAATACTGCTTGCTGTACTGCTGTAGCTCAGTCGTAACTGTAACTGATGCTGAGACTCTACTGACTGCGTGACTGGTAGACGGTGGTGGGTGGCGCAACAGGCCTAAACACAAATTCAAAACATAAACATGATTTGCGGACCATAAAATTTTTTTAAATGCAAATATTCTGGCTGTACTATTGTTGGTGAGATCAATATGTTATATGAACATTATTCCTTAGTCTCTGTGACATATTAGGATGATTTTATGACTATTTGCTTTAGATTTCTTACATATAGCTCCTTTAAGGCTATTACTCTCTTGATTTGTGACAAACAAAAATCAGTTAGCTTTCTTTTCTTTGCATTAGCCACAAAGTCCTTAGAATATATATGAAATAGACATAGTTTAGGTTCAACAGGGATTATACATTCCGTTAATCTTGAAATCAGGCAAAGGATATCTTTCCAAAATGTCTGGAGCTTCTGACATTCCCATATGCAATGAAACAAAGTGCCTCTTTCTATGTTACACTTAAAACAATTGTCTGGAATGTTGGGATTGAAATGATTTAGTTTAACGGGAGTAATGTAGGTTCTGAAGAGCCATTTGTATTGTAATAATCTGCCTCTTGTGTTAATACTCTGGGTTTGGGCCAGAAGACAGGCCTTCTCCCATTCCTCTGTGGATATATCTAGCTGTAGATCATTCCTCTAAGAGGATAAATAAGAATGGGAGTTTTCCCTCGAACCATCTAAAAGCATGTTATATAGCTTTGATAATTGACCCCTACCCTGTAAATGGTTAACTGTAAATTGCTCAATTAGAGATAATGGCGGTTCCACATAAGTTTTACTTTGAGTGTGTATGAAGCTTCTCATTTGTCAGTATTTAAAGAAATGTTTCCTGGGATGGTTATACTTATCCAACAGCTGCTGAAATGACATTAGAGTGTGATCAATAAATAAATCCTTCATTTTACTTATCCCCACATCTATCCACTGTTTGAAACCTGCATCTTGCCTCCAATCGATGCCCTTTTTAATTGTATTTTAGATATCAAGCAGTGGATGGCAGAGAATTTTCTACAGCTCAACCAGGACAAAACTGAGGTCTTGGTTATTGGTCCTGAAGCTCACAGAGAGAAACTCATTCTGAAACTGAAAGCACTGGCATTGAACCCTTGTCAACAAGCAAAAAACCTTGGAGTAATATTTGATGCAAATCTAAGCTTTGGAAAACACATCAGCAACATAACAAAAAATGCTTTTTATCACTTTAAGAGCATCGCCAGAGTACATCCGTTTCTCTGCCAAGCCAACACAGAGACACTAATGCATGCTTTTATTACCTCCAGAACTGACTATTGTAATGCTCTACTTTCTGGTCTCCCAAAAAAGAATGTATCTCACCTACAGTTACTATAAAACTCAGCTGCATGAGTGTTGACAAAGACCAGAAAGAGAGCACACATTGCACCGATTTTAAAGTCTCTGCATTGGCTACCTGTCAGTCTCAGGACTGATTTTAAAATCCTTTTATTGGTTTATAAAGCACTGAATGGTCTTGGGCCTTTCTATTTGTCAGATTTGCTTTTAACTATGACCATCTAGAACCCTCAGGTCTTCTGGTAGTGGCCTTTTAATTATCCCGAAAGTTAAAACAAAAACCCACGGTGAGGCAGCCTTTTATTATTATGGGCCACGCCTCTGGAACAGCCTTCCTGAAGACCTGAGGGCAGTGGAGAATATTGATATTTTTAAAAGCAAACTCAAGACCCATCTTTTTAACCTGGCTTTTAACTGAAATGTATTATTTTTGTTTCTTAGTCTGTTTTACTTATTGGTATATCCATTTATATTCTCTCTCTCTCTCTCTCTCTCTCTCTCTCTCTCTCTCTGTCAAAGTGCATGCCGGGAGATTGGTGGTTGAGAGTGCAGTGAGTTTGAATGGTTTCTCATACTTTTCTTCTTTTTTCATCCTGTGTTTATTGTATGATTGTAGTTGTTTGTGGTAGTTGTTAGTGTAGTTTGGTGTGTGTCTGGTGGTTGTTTGGCACGCAGTGGGGCCTGCTGTGGCTGACAGCGGTGAGGGGAGCAGCAGGCAGCGGCCTGCTGTCTCACCTGTATGGAGCGGGGCTGGTGGCTCTGTGCCCGGGGTCGCCGCTGCTGGTGACTCCATGGTCGGACCGGCTGCTGGTGTCGGTGGCTCTGTGATTGGGCCAGCTGCTGGTGTCGGTGGCTTCGTGTTCGGGCCGGGTGCTGGTGTTGGTGGCTCCGTGTTTGGGCCGGCTGCTGGTGTCGGTGGCTCCGTGATCGGAGGATCCGAGGTCAGGGTCAGTGGTGTTGTTGGCTCGGTGTCTAAGGATAATGCACGAGAGGTTGAGGCTGAACCTGTGGTCCACACAGGGCAGAGTGGAGATGTTCAGGTGTTTGCTGTGAAGGAAGCTGAGCTGCTGCAGGTCAGACTGGACAGGGAGGCAGAGGAGCCGGTGATGGAGTCTGCTGGATGTCCTGAGGATGATGAGGCTGATGTGGATTGTGTATCAGAATCAGATAGTGTTTCTGTCACTGGAAGTGTTTTGCAAAATGTAGATCTGTATTCTCTAGAAGAGATAAATGTTTTTTTTGGTTGACACATTCGGTAAATCCATTCAAGTCAAAGATTATTTTCCTGATGTTGGAAAATTTATCAAATCGGTGACAACCCTTCAGAAGGTTGTTGGTTTGGACTTACTGGATCGCAGGAAACGTTACTGCCTCCGAAAACATGTCACTGGTCTAAGAAAAGATATAAAAGTTAAAGGGGGAAAGAAAATGAAGCTTAATTAAAGTACCATGATCATACAACACTGGGTGTATTTTTTCTACTGTCTGTTTCTGTCTGGCTCTTAATTGTTCTGTCTCTCCTCTTTTATATGCAGGGTTTGAGGGTGGCAACTTTAAACATAAATGGGGGCAGAAATGCACAGAAGAGAGCTTTAATAGCAGAAGTCATCCAACAGAAGAGACTAGACATAGTTTTTCTATAAGAAACACACAGTGTTGTAATGAATGAAATCGACTGGGGCTTATGGTGGGGAGGGCAACATGTCCTTAGCCATGGGACAAATTTTAGTGCAGGAGTTGCGATTTTATTGTCACCTACTTTAAAAGTTAACATCTTAACCAGCACAGAGATAGTGAAGGGCAGAGTCCTCATGGTGAAAGTTAAGATAGATGGTTTTGTTTTTACGTTGATCAATGTTTATGCACCTAACCAAGGCTCTGAGCGGGAAGGGCTTTTTAAAATAATTAAAGAAAAGTTAAGTGGGGCGTCGGTGGCTTAGTGGATAGAGCAAGCGCCCCATGTACAAGGCTGTTGCCGCAGCGGCCCGGGTTCAACTCCAGCCTGTGGCTCCTTGCTGCATGTCACTCCCCCTCTCTCTCTCTCTCTCTCTCCCCCCTTCACACTCACCTGTCCTGTCAATTAAAGGCTAAAATGCCCAGAAAAATATCTTTAAAAAAAAAAGAAAAGTTAAGTGACATTGATCAAGGGGAGTGTATTGTATTGGGTGGAGACTGGAATTGCTGCACTGATTTTACTTTAGATAGGACTGGAGAGGAGCCACATTTTCAGTCCTCTGCTGTCTTATTTCATGTTCTAAAGAAAATGGATTTGGTTGATGTGTGGAGGATGAAACATCCTTCAGTCAGACAGTACACATGGGTCAAAATAACAGATGGTAGAGTTAGTGCAGCTAGATTAGACAGGTTTTATGTGTCTGGTTCTTTTACTACTCGAGTTGTAAATTGTCAGATTTTCCCTGTTGTTTTTACAGACCATCATTTAATTGTAATGGAGCTGATTTTATCTCCCACTGGAAAACCAAAATCCTTTTGGCACTTTAACGTTAAATTATTACATGATAAAACATTTTGTGAAAAATTCAAATTATTTTGGGATTACTGGAGATCAAAGAAAGATGATTTTACTTACCTTTCCCAGTGGTGGGAGGTAGGAAAAGCTCAGATTAGGGTGTTTTGTCAGGAATATACATGTTATTCGACAGCTAACATTAAGAGAGCTGTTCAAAGGCTAGAAGAAGAGATAAGAGACCTGGAAAATCTTGCTGTCTCACAAACTGATCAGCACAACAATAATGTCTTACTTTCTAAACGACAAGAACTAAACTCTTTCATGATAGAGAGAGCTAAAGGAGCTCTAGTTCAAGCCCGCTTCACTAAACTCCACGACATGGATGCACCGACAACCTTCTTCTTTAATTTAGAGAAGTCAGTTGGTGTAAGGAAACAAATGGTGTGTCTTCATCTCCCTGATGGAAAGGTGACTACAGAGTCAGCGGAGATGATGAAACATGCAGCGGATTTTTATATGGACTTGGTCAGGGCGGATAGCTGTGATGTGGATGCTTCCTCAGCTGAGTCCAGAGGATCAGGACACTTTAAGTTTGGACATAACACTGGATGAATTGAATGCTGCTGTGTCTCAGATGGCGTCAGGCAAGGCTCCTGGAATAGATGGCTTACCATCAGACTTTTTTAAACATTTCTGGAGTATTTTGGGACATGACCTTTTGGACATTTTTAACGAGTGTTTTGAAAAAGGGACACTTCCAGCTTCCTGTAGGCGTGCAGTCCTCTCTCTGCTGCCTAAGAAGGAAGATTTAGCCCTTTTAAAAAACTGGAGACCAGTAGCTCTTTTATGCACAGACTTTAGGATTCTCTCCAAGGTTTTATCAAATAGACTGAAAATCTTCATTGAAATGTTGATTGGTGCTGATCAATCATACTGTGTTCCAGATAGGTCTATGCTGGATAATTTATTCCTGATGAGAGATGTATTTGATATTTGTGAGTTATATGACATCAATGTTGGTATCATATCCATTGACCAAGAGAAGGCTTTTGACTGTGTTGATCATACTTTTCTTTTTTTCTACATTGCAGGCTTTTGGTATTGGGGAGGGATTCATGTCCTGGATAATGCTTCTGTATAGTGGTGCTTGTTGTGTGGTAAAGGTGGGAGGAGGACTGAGCTGCCCTGTGCCAGTGAGGAGAGGGATAAGGCAAGGATGCCCCATCTCAGGGCAGCTTTATAGTTTTGCTATTGAACCTCTTCTCTGCAGATTGAGGAGCAAGTTGAGCGGTCTCTCTCTGCCAGAGCTAGTTCAAAGCCCTCCTGTTGTTGTATCAGCATATGCGGATGATGTAAATGTGTTTGTCCAGGATCAGGGAGACATCCAAGCATTGAAAGAAAGCCTGGCTTTATACGCAAAAGCTTCTTCAGCCAGGGTTAACTGGGGAAAAAGTGGAGCTTGTTTGGTGGGTAAGTGGAGCTTGGAGAGCATTCCTGGTCTTCCAGGGAATCTGAAGTGGGGAAAAGGGGGAGCTAAAATCTTAGGAGTATACTTAGGAACTGAGGATTTTCAGAGGCAGAACTGGGAGGGAGTGCTGGACAAGGTGGAAGCCAAGTTGTCTAAATGGAAATGGTTGCTACCTCACCTGTCCTACAGGGGGAGAGCTCTGATAGTTCATAACCTTGTTGCCTCATCTCTGTGGCACAGATTCATTGTTTTAGTGCCACCGCCAGGACTTGTGAAGGAGGTGCAGCGGCTCCTTGTGAACTTTTTCTGGTCTGGTCAGCACTGGGTGAGGGCATCGGCCTTATATCTCCCTGTGGCAGAGGGAGGACAAGGACTCATAGACATTCTGTCCAGAACTGCAGCCTTCAGACTGCAGACAGCGCAGAGGCTGCTGTATGGCTGCAGTCACGGCTGGTTGGCTCCTGCTCGGCTGCTTCTCAGGAAAGCTTGGCGACTTGGGCTGGATAAACAACTGTTTCTGTTGAGACCTGAAGCTGACCTGACTGGGCTTACACCCTTGTACACCTCAGTGCTTGATGCCTGGAAGATGCTGAAAGTCACACAGACTCCTGATCCCAGACCAGAAATGTGGCTATTTGAGGAGCCGCTGTTTTATAATGACTTCCTTGTAAACACCATGTTTTCCTCCAGTACATTTAGGACTAAGATTGTTGAGGCTGGCATTATTAAATTGGGACATCTGACAATAGCTTCCATGGAAACACTTGGTGATATCACTAACATCAGATCATCAAGAGTGCTGAGGAGGATTGTGGAGGAAGTCTGGCAGTCCCTGTCTGTGCCACTGAGAGTGTTTGCAAAAAATCGTGCTCTGGTTGACCAGTGGAGTGAAGAAAAGTACATTTGCCTTTCCATGATTGTCAGTCCTGCTGTTGGAGAGTGGAGAGAGGAGAGTGGAAGACTTCTCTCTCTAAAAACACCAGTGCTGGGCAATTTCAGTTCTTGTGGGAAGAAGCTGCTATATCAGAGTTGTGTGAAGGTGTTGAACCTTCGCTCTCTGGCTGAGGTAAAAGAGTCGAGGTGGAATGAGGTTTTTACTTCAGACTCTACCCCGAAAGGCAGGTGGAGGGTCCTGTATAAGCCTCCTGTTGAGAAATGGATGGCTGACCTCCAGTGGAGAATTATACATGAGTGTGGAGTGATTGACGGTGGTGAGTGCGTTTTCCAAACTTTTCTATGTTTGTTTGTTTGTTGTGTATGTTTTAGTGTACTTTGTGAGTTTTGTGTCGGTCAGTGTGTGTGTGTGTGGCCGCGGGCATCATGCCCGGTGTTGGAGTGAAGGAGGAGGAGCTGCAGAAACTGACGAGGCGACATGCTGTCAAACTTTTGCCGGCAGTCAGCTGTTCAGTTGGAGATGCAGCCTATGCTATCAGAGAGCTTGTGGGGTTCCAAGGTGTTAAAGCTGCCTCATGAATGAACAGTGTCATAGTCATCTTCCTGAATGATGTGGCAAAGGCAGAGAAAGTGGTGGAAAGTGGCGTGGTGTTCAATGATACCTTCACGCCAGTGTTTCCTCTGGCTAACCCGGCAAGGAGGATTATGATCTCCAACGCGCCACCATTCATTAACAATGAGGATCTGGCCGCAGAACTGTCCCGCTACGGACGGGTCATCTCCCCGATAAAGATGATGATGATGGGAGGTAAAACCCGACATCGTTTTTGTAACATCTGAGACATCAAAGTGTTTTGCTTGCGGGGCTGAGGGGCACTTGGCTTGAGCCTGCCCTGAAGCCAGGAAGGCTGCTGGAGGCGCTGCAGGGCCGGGCCCCGGTGCCTCATCCAGGCGCACCGGGGCTTTGGCCCCCGGCAAACCAGGCGCTTCGGCATCCGGCGAGCCGGCGGCGCGGTGCTCCAGAGCCTGCGGCGGCTGATGCGGCGGCTGATGCGGCGGCTGATGGTGACGCGGGTTCAGGTGAGACGGACTCACCTGACTCGCCTGGTGTGCAGCGGTCTGATGAGACTGCAGGACAAAGTGATCAGGAAGAGATAGAGCAGGAGCAGGCTGTCAGCCAGGAGGAAAAAGTTCCTGCTAAAAAGAGCACGGTCACACCTGCTAAAGAAAGTAAACAGGAAAAGAAGAATAAGGAACATAATGTGAATGTTGATGAGGTGGTGAATGAGGTGATGGAGGAGGACATGGCTGAGGATAAAAAAACAGGAAAAAGGAAAATCAGTGAGTGTCAGGGGGAGGAGGAGGAGGAAGTGGAGGTGGAGGAAGATATTGAGGATGAAGTGGGTGAGGAGTGTGATATGACTCCATCTCAGGAGGCTCAGACCACCACTTACTCATTAAGAGAGATTAAAAAGTTCCTAAAAGACACAAAAAGGAAAGCAGCTGTGCAGGTTGAGAATTTCTTCCCTGACTTGAAAGGCTTCATTGTGTCGGTGACACGCCTGAAGAAGATGGAGGACTCTTTGAAGTAAAGGAAGTCTACAGGCTCAACAAGTTTGTCACAAAAGCCAGGGTGAAGCTCGCTGACCTTGATGATTCATTTTAAAATGTCTTATCACACTATTATGGCCATTTTTTTACTGATCTCTTTTTATATCACTATGACTAACATTAATATTGGTTCTTTAAATATTAACGGTGCCAGAAGTGATGTGAAGAGAGCCTCTCTGTATAAACTTATTGATATTAAAAAACTGGATGTATTATTTATTCAAGAAACCCATAGTGATGATGAAAATGAAAGAGATTGGAAAAGGAGTGGCCAGGCCAGGTTTTTCTCAGCCACAAATCTTTTAGTAGTGCTGGAGTCGGTGTGCTTTTTAATAAGGCTTTTAACCCTCACTCCGTTGAAGCGGAGGAGGTTTTATCAGGCCACATTTTGAAGGTCAGAGCACAGTTTGAGAGTATTAAAATGTTTTTTATTTGTGTTTATGCCCCTAGCTGTTTTTAGCAAAGATAGAATGAGCTTTTTAGACATTTTATCTGATGCTATTAGCAGCTTAAACACAGAAGAGCACTTATTTCTAGGAGGTGATTTTAATTGCACAGAGCATCCCACTGCAGACAGGAATCGCCTGGAGCCCCACCCTGCTTCTTGTGCTCGGCTGCAGCGCCTCAGTGAAGCTCCTGAGCTGCAGGATGTATGGAGAGGGCTCCATAGAAATGCCAGGCAGTACACATGGAGCCACAGCCGCGATAATGTTTTATCTATGGCTCGACTTGATCGGTTTTATTGCTTTAAACATCTTTTTAGCATTTTTAAATCAAGTCATATTACACCTGTCGGCTTCACAGACCATTCTCTGGTTCAGTGCTCTTTTTTTATCTCCAATGTTAAGATAACCAGCGCATATTGGCATTTTAACACAGCTGTTTTATTAGATAATGGCTTTAGGGGGCATTCACACCTACCTCGTTTGGTCCGGACTTTCGGACTTTCCAGATAGTTCGGATCAAACTGACAGGTGTGAAAGCTCCCCCGGACCACGGTCCGGACTAAAGACCGAGTCTTTGGTCCAGCCTCAGGAGGTGGTCTCGGTCCGGACCATCCTGGACCAAGGTCCACTACTGCGTAGTGTGAAAGCATGTTTTTGGAAGGTCTGAACTATCAGACCAAATACAGGACGTTACGTCACTTTCACCCCACGTGTAAGCTAAACAAAACAAACACAGTATGAGCCGCGGCAACACCTGGGGAGAGGAGGAGACAAGATTCATCCTTCAAATATGGGCGGATGATAGAATAAAAGCTGAACTTGAGAGAACACACCGGAACACGGAAACCTTCCAGCTGTTTGCGGAGAGGATGAGAGAGGGGGGGTACGAGAGGACGGCCGAACAGTGTCACCTCAAACTGAAAAAGCTGCGACAGGCTTATAACAAGGCGCGCGATGCCATTCGGAAGACCGGTGCGTCATCCAACGAAAAGGATAAATGTCCTTTTTATGATCAGCTGGACGGCATCCTTGGAACGCGCCCGACAAGCTCACCTGTCAGGGTGATGGAGTCTACACCCGCTGTGGGTGCGACCCCCAGCGCCGACACGTCATCTGGCAGCGGTCCCAGTGCTTCAGAAAGTGGTGAGTTGAGCCACATAATGTGTCTGCTATTGTCATTATTATTATTATTTGCAGTGTTATTTATACTTTGATTTCATGGGTGGACCCCAGGAAAATCAGTGGCTGCTGTGCATCTGCTAATGGGGATCCAATTACAAGAAACAAATAAACAAATAATTGTCCCTCTCTTGCCCAATAATCACACAGAGACATAAACACAAACAGAAACTGGTTGTTTGCTTCTATCTTCTGCCATTGCTGTGATGACTGTGCTGCATATAGCCTAACAACAACAACAACAACAACAAAAAAACTTCATTTGTGATATGAGTACTCACAATGATCTGGGCTCAGGCATGTGCAGTGTTATATTTTATCAGTCATAAGGAGGGAGAGTACAGCTGCACCCCCAAAACACTTGCATCATTTTACCATAACTATCACCACCTTTAACAAGCTATCAGTTGTAGTTGTTATTTGTCATCATTACTTTTTTCTTGTCCTGACTGGGCCCCTCCAAATGTTGTTGCTGCTTCCATATTTCCCCAAGGGAACACCTGACTTGACTCGCATAACACAGCACATACAGATAGGATAGAATATAATGAAACTCTATAGCCAACACATGATGACATGATTGATTTTACTATTCTAGGTTTGTGGGTGGCCATATCGTATAGCTACTGCAGAATATTGTGAAGACATTTTTATAAATTCATAACTGCATTGCTACTCTTTTTACAGGAGTAACTGCTGCTTCCAGCTCTGCTGAGGATGGGCCAAGCACAGCAGCACCTCGCCGTGCTCGCAAGAGGAGGGTCAAGGAGATGCACTCGGAGATGATGGAGGAGTTTAACCGGGCAGAGGATGCTCGTCAGGAGAGGGAGAATGCCACTCTGGAGAGGTGGATGGGAATGCAGCAGGAGGCTGAAGAGAGGCGCTTCAGGATGCTGCAGGAGCAACAGGCGGCCACGAATGGCATGTTCATGAACATCATGCAGACATTCATGCAAAGCATGAGCCAACAACCTCCACAACCTGCAGCATCCTGGGGCCCCTTGTATCCTCCCCAGCAACCCTTATATCACCCACCTCCTCCTCCTCCTCGTGTTTCTGGGTGGTCTGCACAGCAGTCCCACCCTCCACACCCACCTACCCGGGCCCACACTCCGAACCTTTTGGAGCAGAGCAGAGACCTGCTATATGGAGATGGAGAGAGTGAGGATAGGTACACTACACTATAGTATGGTGATCACATTTTGTCAAGTCAGGAGCAGAAAATTTTATTTTCAAAGATGGTCACAGGAGGGCTGTTCTGTTGTTGTGAGCTCTGAGCCGTTCTGGCTCCACTTCTCCTGCCTCTGAGAGCAATTTCTTTAATTGAAGTTATTGTAATTAAAGACTCATTTTTAATGTAATATTTATTTTTATATGACCAAATCTGTTGAAGTTTCATACTACATCCTGATTTTTCTAAATAAATTTTGATGACATGTTTGCACATTATGTTGTTTCTGTCCTTCAATCAAACGTACTGAAATGGCAGGTGCATGACGAACAACTCAAGATAAACAATTGCTATGGTAAACAAAAATATTTATTCCTGAGGGCTGTCTCTCATAGCACAATATGACACTTGTGTAATTCTGAACACAGAAATATCAAACAACATAAACACGCTCAAACTGTGAATTATGCTCAAACTAGAGAGTAGAAAAATAAGTACACAAGGCATCCCTGATGTTATTCCCACTGTCACCACCAATGTAATGGTCAGCAGGGTCTGGTCTCCCATCATCTTCATCATCTTCATCATCACTGATGTACTCTTCGTTGTGACTCTCACAAAAATTGTGGAGGACACAGCAGGCGAAGATGACGTCAGTGATGAAACTGACCTCAAAGTCTGATCGCCTCAATAGGCACCTCCATCTTCCCTTCAATCGTCCAAAAGCCCTCTCCACTGTCATTCTGGTTTGACTCAGGCAGGTGTTAAAAGCCGCTTGTGCCTGTGTTGTCCCTCTGCCCTCTGGGTATGGCTTCATTAGCCATGGCAGCAGTGGATATGCGGCATCTCCTAGGATAACTAGAGGGACATCCACATCCTGTATGGTTTCACTCCTTCCTGGCAGTAGTGTTCCATTCTGTCCTCGTTGGTAAAGGGACGAGTTTGAGAACACACGGGCATCGTGAACCCTCCCTGGCCAGCCAATGTTTACATCCCAAAATTTCATGTTGTGATCAACAACACCTTGGAGGATAACAGAATAGACCCCCTTACGGTTGTAATAATCTGCTGAGTTGTTAGGTGGTGCCAGGATGGGAATATGAGTTCCATCCACAGCTCCAGCACACTGTGGAAACTTCCATCTCTCACGGAATCCTCGGACGATTCCTTCAAGTTCAGCAGCTGAAGGTGTGTGGAGGTATTGTGGGGCCAGGATTTCATTTATGGCACTGACAACTTCTTGTGTGAAGGAACAGGCACTTGACAATCCCACACCAAAGAGGTGAGAGAGAGATCTGAGCTCGAGATTGGTTGCGCGCCTCCACAAGCAGATTGCCACACGCAACTCCACTGATACCGCTTTGCGAAATCTGGTATCCTGCCTGGTTAGCTGTCCTCGAAGAATGTTACACAGTACATTGAAGGTAGCTCTTGTCATTCTGAAGTTCCGCTGCCAATCAGTTTCTGTCCAGCTGTCACACACTTGCTGCCACCATTCATGACACCGTGGTTTGACCCAAATGTTCCTGTAGAAGGGGGGAAGGACATAAATACAAATGTTAATGTCATTTGGTCACACCTGTGTTTACCCTACCTTGACACACAATGACAATTGTGCAAATGGTGTACTTGAAAGCTACGGGTACTGAGTAACCTAGTCGTCTGGTGTTGTATCTGTTTCTGGTGGCTTTGCAGGTAAAAGAGTCCAGAAAGCTTCTCTCAACACAGTTGAGAATGTTTGAAATGTTTAAATGCTTTTCTCACATCATTGTGTTGTTAGTTGTGACTGGCTGTGAGCATCTGTAATCAGGAATGTATTTGTTTATGATAATGTTTGTTTTTTTTTTATAGAGCACTTGTCAAACAAATGCACAAAGTGCTTTACAGATGGGACATCACAGAACAAGAACAAAAACAAGAATCAGGGTATAGTAGGAGTCTATTTTCTGTTTAGCCTCTTTAAAAATACAGAACACTGGAATGTTTGTACAGCAGAAACCTAAATTCCTATAGGACTGAGACATACTGTATTATACTACGGTACATTGTATGTCGCATTGGAAGTGTGTTCTTTATGCCACAACACAGACAATGCTTTTGGGATTTTGCTGTCTAGGGAACAGTTTGGAGGCTAGTCCGAGTGCTAAGTTGCTAACAGCTGCTAACAAGACAATACAAGATCGTGAGGGGGTAAATCTACAGTCTAATGTTCATGTTGTTGTTGTTGTTGTTGTTACAACCGTCAAAACAGACAGCACTCATTCCATCATGATCGCTCATCTTTTGAAACACACTACCACTCACCTTGTTTGCCTCCCCCGGAACGCTGCTAATGCCTGCAGACTAGCTCGCAGTCTTTGCCTTCTTCGCCTTCTTGCCTGTCTACGTCGGAAATGCAAGCGCATCAGGACATGAATCTGTTTGACTCGAACTAGTCTCGCGTATTGCAATTGTAGTTGTTGTTGCTGTTGCTGGAGGCGCAGCCAAAGTAGTGCCAGTGGAATGGAGTGAATCCGTGGATCCATTGTGGTGGGAGACGGTAAACAAACTATTCCTGCCTCAGAGCACTTCCTACGCGCTGACGTCAGACGCACACTCATCCAAAAGCCAATCACTGACGGCGCAGCCCTTATGGGTAATGACGTCATGACGTAGGTAGATTCTTTGGTCCGCTGGCATAATGGCAGTGTGAATGCGGACTTTACTGGACTAAATGGAAACATATAAAAAAAAAAGAAAAAGAAAAGAGTCCGGACCTTGGTCCGGACTATTAGGTGTGAAAACGACTTTAGAGAGGGTTTTAATTATTTATGGGTTTTACACAAGGACAAAAAGTCCAGTTTTATTTCTTTGCAGCAGTGGTGTGATCTTGGCAAAGTCCAAATCCAGCAGTTTTGTAAACAGTATGCTCGCAATGTCACAAGGCACATTACCAGGTCTCTTCAGGACCTATAGACCGAGGTGGTACAGCTGCAAGGTTTAGCAGACTGTACAGGAGAACAAGGGCATTTTGAAGCCCTTAAAAGTAAAAAGGCTGCTTTAGCCAACCTGCTGGGTATTACAGTGCAGGGGGCGCTGGTCCAATCCTGCTTCCTGAACGCCTCATACATGGATGCGCCATCTCAGTTCTTCTTCAGCCTGGAGAGGAAAATGGCCAGAAGAAGATCATCCACTCCATGGTTCCTCACTCACGACAGGCCCAGAGATCCGGAGGTACGCCACACAGTTTTACAGAGAACTATATTCAAACGAGTTTATGGATAACCCAGAGCTGGGTGGACTGTTTTTTAACAACTTGCCCCAGGTGGACGCTGCCTCCAACACAGCCCTGGACTCCAAGCTGACCGTCAATGAACTACACACAGACTGCTCTGGTTGGTTTTTAAACACACAGCACTGCACTTTAAGCCTGCAGGAGGCCACTGGCAAGGCCCTGTACATGGTCATGGTCAAGTGTCTCAATGAAAGGACTTTGAACTGTGTGGACACTCCATGGAAGGGTCACCTGCAGCTGGGTGATGAGGTCTTTATAAAGGCCCTCTGACTAAGAAAGTGGCAGACCTACAGTGGAAGGTACTGCATGGCAAAGTAGCAGTGAACTCCTTTCTGTCCGTCATCACCCCAGGGCACACTGACCGGTGTGTGTTCTGTGGTGAGAGGCAGACAGTCTTCTACTGCTACAGTGAGTGCACACATCTCACTCCTCTGTTCACCCTCCTGAGGAGTCTTTTTAGCAGTGCTGGAAAAAAGTTCTCTGTATAGGTTTTTAAGTACAGAAAGGCAGCAGAAAGGAAGTGCAAACTTTTAAACTTCATTCTGGGGCAGGCTAAGATGGCAGTATATGTGAGCAGGAAGAGGAAAGAGGAGGACATGGTGGATATAGATGTAATGCTGTTGTTCAGCAGGATGGTGAAGGCCAGGATCCAAATAGATTTTAAATATTACAGTCAGATGCAGGACTCATTCCAACAGACTATGTTCAGTCACTGACACTCTCTAATCATCTCATGTGATACATCTCTCTAACCCCGTCTGCACGACCTAATCTATGTGTTTTATTTATTGACTTGGTTCCTAAATTCTCTCTCAGAGACATGAATTTACAGTTTCAACCTTAAGTTTATTCTAAACTTTATTCTTCTTTATTAAAATCAATCATAAAATTGGGCCAGGTTAAAATTTACAGTTTATTATCCAAAATATATATACACATTTACACTTAGCTAAAAAGACATCACTATAGGTAGATGAGTACCAGTACAGGAGGGGAGTTGTCAGAGAGCCTAGGGGAGTGAGGGAAAGGGGGGGGATCACCACCACCGGTATGGGGGAGAAGAGGTCACACACACACACACACACACACACACACACACACACACACACACACACACACACTGCAAAACAAAAAGGGCACATGGGTTAGAATACACATGCAAATAAGACCCAGAAAGGGGAGACAGAGACCCTTCACCCAGTGACCCACCACTTGCAAGCGTATGACAGCCCACCTGTACTGACACTAAAAAGAGCCCCACAGGATTGGTTTATACAAAGAAAACAAAACTATCAAAAATTTATAAACAATAACACAAGGTAACCATATACATAACATAAATTTGTAGAAGGGCAAAAACAGCAGTGGCCAGAGCTCCTTTGTAAAAGCAGCAAAAAACTAAGTCATGGCTGGCATCATTTTCCTGCTCCTATTGTAAAGAGCACATGTTATACAAATTGTGCGATGGCATGTATGGAAATGTATTAGACAATAAACATGTTTTAATGGTTAAAATAGTAACAAAATAAAAATAAAAATAAAATCTAAATACTCAGAGTATTAAACAAAACCATACTAGAAACAACTTAAAGAAATTAACATACCTGGGAACTGAAAGTTACATGATTACAAGTATGATCTGCTTTCAAGTAGCTCCCATATCCCTGAAATCACCTGTATAGATGTGAGGGAAGCATTAATGCATGCGCCAACAATATAACCCACAAGCTATAAAACTGCATACCTTAGTTGGAGATTTGCATTCCTCAAATGGTCAGGATAGACTGAGGCAATACCTGCTGCTTGCTGCTCACAGCTACATTTAAGAAAGCTGGGAGTGATTAGACTCACCTGCTGACAATGATTGCAGGGTGTGGCTAAACCAGAGAGAGTGTGGAGGGGACTCTACCATCACACTGTGTTGAATTCCACCTCCCACTGTTACGAAACTAGTCAAGTGAACCCAAATGCAGACAAAGACACAGACTGGGAGCAGAATCAAGTAGGTGATTTATTAGTAAATAAATGAGTGGAGGAGTACTGGAAGTACTGGGAGGCAAAAGTCTGAGGTGAAGTGAAGCAGTGGAGCTGGGCTGTGGAAGCTGGCCGAGAGGTTCCAGAGCGGTGAGATGAACAAAGCAGATGAGGTCTAGGTGGTTTCTCAGTTGAGCAGGAGTTTCAGTGCAGGGGAGAGCTGATGTGATTCCGGATGGTTACCAGGTGGAGAAAGAGTGGAGCAGGAAGCAGGAGTCAAAGCGGAAAAATGCTGCGAGCACAGGGAAACCGGTATTGGCAAGCAAGTCAATAGTGAAGGATTAAAAACGAGAGTGACTGGTAAGCAGAGTCTGCGATCTGGCGGCATGCTGAAATTGGAGCCTGATATTTGAAGCAGAGTAGATTGAAGCTGATTTGCAGGAGATACCGCTCCTATAATCATAGAGAGAGAGAGGTGTTAGAAACTACATATATATTATAAAAAGAAGGGATACTGTTTGTTGGAAATCTAGAACAATACTATATGTCACACAGGGACACCAGAATGTTGTGATCTAGGCACCAGTGATATGTTTTACATTGGCGGCACCATTTGTTAGGACTTAAGCCTTAACATGGGCCTGACCTCGTGATAGATCTCCATTTTAAAATATATTTTTCAAAATATTGCAAACTTATTTTTTTTTCTATCATTTAATTCTGTACATATTCCACAAAGTAAAAAAAAAAATAGTACAAAATATCCCTTGGGAAAGTGCATTACATTAAATCACTTCGTGGGGCACCATTCCCATGAAGGGAAAAATGATAGCCAGTTAAAGATATCAGTCTCATAAAGTTTACTAAACTATAGTTTGGAATTTTGATTAATAATTAAATTAATAACCATAACCAAAATTAATAGTAAACCCTGGAGGATTTACGGAATGCTTGACTATTCATTCACTATTGTGACAGCAGGTATGATACCAAGTATATATTTATAGTATAGTATAGTATATATTTATTCATAAAGAAGGCAAAGCATCAAAACACACAAATTCTAACTAACTATATACAAGCATGTGTGTGTTTGTGGGTGTGTGTGTGCAAGAGAGAGAGAGAGAGAGAGAAAGAAAGAGAGAGAGAGAGAGAGAGAGAGAGAAGTGTGTGCAACAAAGGGCCGTTCGGCCTACAAAACAAAATGGCTGACAACAGGGAACTACAAGATAGCGGAATCAAAGCTGGCTTCAGATCGGAGGAGATTTTGCCTGACTGTGTGAATGAGCTTTGTAAATGAGTCTGTGTGAAAGTGATACGTGTTACAAAGGGTCTGGATTAGTGCAGAGGATGTTTAGTTGCGTGCAGGACTCTGTCTGTGAAAAGCATTAGCAATCTAACATCACTTAGCTTTGGCGAAGCCAACTAACCAATAACCTAACTGCAAACAATCACAACAATGACTAAATAAACAGCATTAAATCACAATTGACAAAGTTAAACAGTCTTGCAAAGTTAGACTTTGGGGTGCTAACTCAGCTTGGTTCTCCTTGTTGCTGGAAACTTAGTTGCAAACCTTGTGTTTGGCACACTAACTCTGGTTTCAGATTTTGCTCCTGCTGTGAGTGAGGGCAAGTCGTGGTCCAGGAGAAAAAGAACAAAAGTATGCAGGGCAATTCACTTGCTTTGAGGTATTTTTTGTTTTATCATTTTACAACATCAAACCACAGTGGATTAAATTTTTTGTTTTGCTTTGTGTTGTTTTTGTTTTTGATACAGAGCAACAGAAAAATATTGTTTTAATTCAAACTGAAAGGGATTCTCTCCAAAGTGATATCCATCCATCCATCCATTTTCATCCGCTTATCTGGGGCTGGGTCGCTGGGGCAGCAGGCCGAGCAAAGCACCCCAGACGTCCCTCAGATGAGATATATAATCCCTCCAGCGTGTTCTGGGTTTGGCCCGGGGCCTCCTACCAGTGGGACGTGCCCGAAACACCTCCAGCGGGAGGTGCCCAGGAGGCATCCTGATCAGATGCCTGAACCACCTCAACCGACCCCTTCCTCCCCCTTGGGCTGCGCCTCAAGATCCTGTCCATGAAAATCACAAACAGGATCAGTGACAAGGGACATCCCTGGCGGAGGCCAACACCCACTGAGACCATGTGTGACTTTATGCTGAGTATGTGGACACAGCTCTCACGTTGGTCATACAGGAACTGGATGGCTCATAGCAGCGAGCCCGGTACCTCGTACTCCTGCAGTGCCCTCCACAAGACCTCCCCGGGGGACGCGGTCGTAAGCCTTCTCCAAATCCACAAAGCACATGTAGACTGGATGGGCAAACTCCCACAACCCCTCCAGCAGCATCGCAAGGGTAAAGAGCTGGTCTACTGTTCCACAGCCAGGACAGAAGGGAGGCTGAGCAGTGTGATTCCCTGATAGTTGGAGCACACCCTCTGGTCCCCTTTTTTGAAAATGGGAACCACCACTCTGGTCTGTCATTCTGCAGGCACTGTACCTGACCTCCATGCGACACTGAAGAGGTGTGTCAGCCAAGACAGCCCAACAGTGTCCAGAGCCTTCAGCATCTCAGGGCGAATCTCATCTACACACAGCGCCTTGCAGCTGGGGAGCTTTTTAACTACCTCAGCAACCCCTGCCAGCGATATGGGCGAGAGTTTTCCCCAAGTCTTCAGGCTCTGCCTCCTCCACGGTGGACAGGACAGCCGGGTTTAGGAGGTCCTCAAAGTGCTCCCCCCACCACCCGACGATGTCCCCAGTTCGGGTCAGCAGTTCTCCTGTATCTGAATGGACCAACTTCTGGTTGGTCAGTGTTGTGGCGAAACCTACACCATGTTCAGCATAAGTTAACACTGTGATTTATCCTGGTTAAAAGAGACCGTGCTTCATAGTACAGGCCTCTGACGGAAGGTGTTATGGTCTGATCAGATCAAAATTGAAAATTTTGGCCACCAAACAAAATTTATGCTCAATACTGCAAATCTTAAGAAAGAACATCATTATGCTGTGGGGATGCTTCTCTGTAGGAGCTGAAAGGCTTGTTCAGGTAGAAGGAAAAAAAAATGCAGTAAAATACAAGGTAATTCTGGCAGGAAACCTGAAGCAGCAGGCATCGCATCTGTGACTTGGGATATCATTTTCTCAGCCACACATGATCACACACTGGACTTAAATGGCTTGTCAAGTATGCAGAGATGGAGCAGAGACACATTTTTTCTGTCACCCCACAGTGGACTCAAATAATAGATGATGTGTATATACGTTGAGCCACACTTTAATTACTGCTGGTAAATGGTAAAAGAGAGGGGGACAACTGTGTATACCACGCACTCTCACGGTAGGCTCTGATTTTACACACATGGTGTTGTGTAACAAAGCAGTAAATGTCAACCTCTAATAGTGTGATAACTGGTTATCAATTAGTTCCGGGCTCTGGCTCTAGCTCTGGATTTTTCCTATCCAGCCACCAGAATTCATGTGAAAGAGGTGCGGCTGTTTATCATGAGAGATGAGACGAGATAAAACGGTCTGTGGGAATGTTCTGCAATATGACAGCAAAAGTCATATTCATCAAAGTGAAATGTACAGTGGTATGCAAAAGTCTGGGCACCCCTGGTCAAAATTTTGTTAACTGTGAATAGTTAAAGCCACTACAAGGAACTTTTAACTGGATATGCAAAAGTCTCTCGTTTCTGCTGATGTCTGTGTGTGACCTGCAACAGCAAATGAGACCATTGGTGTGAAGATAAGCTATTTCCATATAGTGTATATCCATACCTTTAGGAAACTGTCTCCGGGTCTGCACCAGGTTGCTTCCAGGACGAAACGATTTACAGCACACAGACGGCACACTTCATCTTACCTAGCTGCTTATTTTTAGTGATTCTTATAAATAGTCGCTATTCCTCTTCCTCGACCCGACGTCCGCGGGGAGTTAAAATAGCAGCAATCATTGGGTAAAAGTTTTGTGAAAGCACTGGACTCACCAACAGTCAGCCACGTCTCAGTCACACAGAGAAAATCCAATCCTCGGGAAGTCAGGAAATCCTTCAATTTCAATTCAATTCAATTCAATTCAATTCAATTTTATTTATAAAGCCCAATATCACAAATCACAATTTGCCTCACAGGGCTTTACAGCATACGACATCCCTCTGTCCTTAAGACCCTCATAGCGGATAAGGAAAAACTCCCCCAAAAAAAACCCTTTAACGGGGAAAAAAAACGGTAGAAACCTCAGGAAGAGCAACTGAGGAGGGATCCCTCTTCCAGGACGGACAGACGTGCAATAGATGTCGTACAGAACAGATCAGCATAATAAATTAACAGTAATCCATATGACACAATGAGACAGAGAGAGAGAGAGAGAGAGAGAGAGAGAGAGAGAGATGCAGGTAATGACAGTAGCTTACAACAACATTAATGAAAGTAATAATATTATAGTTATAGTTCTGGCTACTGTGGTACAATATGTTGAAAGTATGTATTAATATCTGACAGTATACTTGTGTGACAATAGTCATATGTGTATAATAACAGTAGAAGTATGACTAATGACTAATGATGGCAGCAGCAGCAGGAGGCATCTGGCAGGACCACGGCAGCAGCACAACCACACACGTCACACTGTCCAGGCACCGCTGTGATATGAGTTAATCTGAGAGACAGTGGAGCACAAAGGCTCCGGAGAAGAAGCCGAGTTAGTGACATCCAGAATGGCCGAGTTAGCAAGATGCAGTAATAGGATGAGAGAGAGAGAGAGAGAGAGAGAGAGGGAGAGAGAGGGAGCCCGGTGTATTATAGGGGGGTCCCCCGGCAGACTAGGCCTAAGTCAGCCTAACTAGGGGCTGGTACAGGGCAAGCCTGAGCCAGCCCTAACTATAAGCTTTATCAAAGAGGAAAGTCTTAAGTCTAGTCTTAAATGTGGAGACGGTGTCTGCCTCCCGGACCGTAACAGGAAGATGATTCCACAGGAGAGGAGCCTGATAGCTGAAGGCTCTGGCTCCTGATCTGCTTTTGGAGACTTTAGGGACCACGAGTAACCCTGCGTTCTCAGAGCGCAGTGTTCTGGTGGGATAATATGGCACTATGAGCTCTCTAAGATATGACGGAGCTTGACCATTTAGAGCTTTATAAGTTAACAGTAGGATTTTAAATTCAATTCTGGATTTTACAGGGAGCCAGTGCAGAGAAGCTAAAACAGGAGAAATATGATCTCGTTTCTTAGTTCCTGTTAGTACACGTGCTGCTGTATTCTGAATTAGCTGGAGAGTTTTTAAGGACTTACTAGAGCTACCAGATAATAGAGAGTTACAGTAATCCAGCCTTGAGGTAACAAAAGTGTGGACCAATTTTTCTGCATCTTTTCGGGTCAGGATAGGCCTAATTTTCACAATATTACGCAGATGAAAAAATGCAGTCCGTGAGGTTTGCTTTAAATGAGAATTAAAAGACAAATCTTGATCAAATATTACTCCGAGGTTTCTTACAGTAGTGCTAGAGGCCAGAGCAATGCCATCTGGAGAAACTATGTCATCAGATAAAGAGTCTCTGAGTTGTTTGGGGCCAAGAACAATAACTTCAGTTTTGTCTGAATTTAACATCAGGAAATTGGTGCTCATCCAATTTTTTATGTCTTTAAGGCAGTTATGGAGTTTAGTTAATTGATTACTTTCTTCTGGCTTCATCGATAAATACAACTGTGTATCATCCGCATAACAATGGAAATTTATAGAGTGATTTCTAATGATGTTACCTAAAGGAAGCATATATAGAGTAAATAGGATTGGTCCAAGCACAGAACCTTGCGGAACTCCAAAACAAACTTTGGTACGTAAGGATGATTCATTACGAACGTCAACAAATTGAAAATGATCAGATAAATAAGATTTAAACCAGCTTAGTGCTGAACCTTTTAGGCCAATTAAGTGATCCAGTCTCTGCAGTAGAATTTGATGGTCAATTGTGTCAAACGCCACACTAAGATCTAATAAAACAAGAACAGAGACGAGTCCTTTGTCTGAAGCAATCAGAAGGTCATTTGTAATTTTAACTAGAGCTGTCTCAGTGCTATGATGCACTCTAAATCCTGACTGAAATTCCTCAAATAAATTATTATCCTGGAGAAAATCACACAGCTGGTCTGCGACTACTTTCTCAAGGATCTTTGACATAAAGGGAAGATTAGATATTGGTCTATAGTTGGCTAACACCTCTGGATCCAGGGTGGGCTTTTTTAGGAGAGGTTTAATTACAGCTACCTTAAAAGACTGTGGTACATAGCCTGTTAATAGGGATATATTGATCGTATCTAATATATGAGTGTTAACTAAAGGAAAGACCTCCTTAAGTAGCTTAGTTGGGATGGGGTCTAAGAGACACGTTGATGATTTAGATGAAGAAATCACTGCGGTCAATTCTTGAAGAGAAATTGGGGAGAAGCAATCTAAATATATATTAGATTCTACAGCTGTGTTTGAGGTTAGATAGGTAGGCCTACCATCTGAGGGCAGGAGGTCATGAATTTTGCCTCTAATAGTTAGAATTTTGTCATTAAAAAAGCTCATAAAATCATTACTGCTAAGGGCTAAAGGAATACAAGGCTCAATAGAGCTTTGACTCTCAGTCAGCCTGGCTACAGTGCTGAAAAGAAACCTGGGGTTGTTCTTGTTTTCTTCTATTAATGCTGAGTAATAGTTTGCTCTGGCATTGCGGAGGCCCCTCTTATAAGTTTTGAGACTGTCTGTCCAGATTAAACGAGATTCTTCCAGTTTGGTTAATCGCCAATTCCTTTCAAATTTTCGCGATATTTGTT
The DNA here is from genome assembly GCF_041903045.1 of Epinephelus lanceolatus. Classification (NCBI taxonomy): domain Eukaryota; kingdom Metazoa; phylum Chordata; class Actinopteri; order Perciformes; family Serranidae; genus Epinephelus; species Epinephelus lanceolatus. Next base: position 48,017,701 of record NC_135741.1, read on the forward strand.
TTAACCTACGGGTTTGAGAGTTATACCAAGGAGCAAACTTTCTTTGCTTTGTTAACTTCTTTTTAAGAGGAGCTACAGAGTCGAGCGTTGTTCGCAGCGAGCCTACGGCGCTATCAACAAAATGATCAATTTGGGAGAGGTTAAAGTCGGCACGGGAAACCTCTGTTACTGAAGGTATTGGTATTGAATTTAACGACGAAGTAATCTTTTCCTTAAATTTTGCGACAGCACTATCTGATAAACATCTAGTATAGTAACTGTTGCTGAGTGGCGTGTAATCGAGTAAAAAGAAATCAAAAGTAATCAGATAATGATCTGATAGCAAGGGATTCTGTGGAAAGACTGTTAGGTTATCAATTTCAATTCCATACGTCAGAACTAGATCGAGGGTATGGTTAAAACAGTGAGTGCGTTCATGTACACCCTGACTGAAGCCAATGGAGTCTATTAATGAGATAAACGCGGTAGCCAGGGAGTCATTATCAACGTCGACATGAATGTTAAAATCGCCTACAATAATAACTTTATCTGATTTAAGAACTAAACTGGATAAAAACTCTGAGAATTCAGATACAAATTCAGAATACGGGCCAGGAGCACAGTACACTATAACAAATAAAAGTGGCTGCGAGGTTTTCCAGGTTGGATGTAAAACACTAAGAACGAGGCTTTCAAATGAATTATAATCTAGTTTAGGTTTAGGGCTGATTAACAGACTAGAGTTAAAAATGGCTGCAACTCCCCCTCCTCGGCCGCTGCCTCGAGGAATGTGGGTATTATTATGACTGGGAGGAGTGGACTCATTTAGACTAACATATTCATCTTGACACAGCCAGGTTTCAGTGAGACTGAGTAAATCAATATGATTATCTGATATTAATTCGTTTACTAACACTGCTTTAGACGATAGAGACCTGATATTTAACAGTCCGCATTTAATTCTCCTGTTTTGTCTTTCTGTCACAGAAGAGGTTTTAATTTTTATGAGGTTGTTATGCACAACTCCTCTTTGTTTAATTTTAGATTTAAATAATTTAGGTGGTCGGGGGACAGACACCGTTTGTATAAAACTATGAAAACTATGGCTGGGTAACTGAACTAGAAGCTCAGAGAGGCGTTTAGGACTGCAACTCTCTGGCCTGGTCTCAACTCTGGGTTGTCAGGGATTTAAATTACTAATAAAATTTGCCAGGTTCCTAGAAATGAGAGCAGCTCCATCCAAAGTGGGGTGAATGCCGTCTCTCCTAATAAGACCAGGTTTTCCCCAGAAAGTTTGCCAATTATTAACAAAACCCACATCGTTTGCTGGACACCACCTGGACAGCCAGCGATTAAATGATGACATGCGGCTAAACATGTCATCACTGGTCAGATTTGGGAGGGGTCCAGAGAAAACTACGGAGTCCGACATCGTTTTTGCATATTCACACACCGAGGCAATATTAATTTTAGTGACCTCCGATTGGCGTAACCGGGTGTCATTGCCGCCGACGTGAATAACAATCTTACTGAATCTACGTTTAGCTTTAGCCAGCTGTTTTAAATTTGATTCAATGTCGCCCGCTCTGGCCCCAGGGATACATTTGACTATGGCCGCTGGTGTTGCTAACTTCACGTTCCTCAGAATAGAGCTGCCAATAACCAGAGTTTTATCCTCAGCGGGTGTGTCGCTGAGTGGGGAAAAGCGGTTGGAAACGTGAACAGGCTGGTGGTGAGCTGTGGGCTTCTGCTTGGAGCTGTGCTTCTGGCGAACCGTAACCCAACCTCCCGGCTGAACGGGAGTTACCGGAGGACAGTTAGCTGAGGCTAAGGCTATGCTATGTGGCTCCGCACCGGCTACAGGGGGCTGGCTAACTACCGCAGCTACTGAATGGTTTTCCATGGTGCGGAGCCGCGCTTCTAATTCACTAAGCCTCGCCTCCAACGCAGCAAATAAGCTACACTTATTACAATTACCACTGTCGCTAAAGGAGGCAGAGGCATAACTGAACATTTGGCACACCGGGCAAGAAAGAGCAGGAGAAGGAGAAGCCATGGCTAAGCTAAAGTAGCTAACAAGGCTAAGAGCGTGCAAACAACAGCTAAGAGATTAGCGAGAAAGTCGTAGAAAGAAGGAGAGCTATAAGTGCTTAAACAGAACCAGTGTGGGTTTTGACTTGAAGTAGACGTTAAAGCAGCGTTAAAGCAACTGAGGTGAGAAAGCAGGCTAGCAGAATTCACCAGAGCAGTACAGAGACACTGTCACAGAAACACCGGAAATGACACAACTCGCTTACCGCAATACGTCAGCACGTCAGGATAAACGTTTTGTTCGCTAGCGATCTAGCATTTACCAGCCCAATCCTGGCAGGAGCCAGCGGGTCCACGGCGTTAGCTGTCCGGGGAGCCACACACAGGCCGCAGGTTGCACAGATTCACCCCGTGCCAGCGGGGACGAGGAGAGCAGGGGCCGCGGGGCTGGAACACCTCATCTGGGCCGACGACAGGTACCAGCCAGGCGTCAATAGGGTCCAGGGAGTGCCGAGAAATAAAGAGGCGAGGCACTGCTCCATACTCAGTCCAAGAAGCTGTGGAAGTGCTCGCCAAACAGGCCTTCAGCCTTACCAGCCGACCGCTGCGTTTACCCCAGCGGTGGTGGCGCTTATGCCGGAGAGGTGGAGCTGGGGCATGGCAGAGATGAGATGGGATCCCTGATAGGAGCGGGGACAAAGTTTTCCTGTCTTGTTGTTTCATTCATCCCCAAAACAAACACACACACGAGCCAGGTAAGCGTCTTTACGTCAATATGCGCTAGAGCTCATGGGAAATGTAGGCTTCATTCCGGCAAAACACTACTGCTTTTGTCCACAGGGTCACCAAAATCAATTCAAAATGAAAGTTCCTTGTAGGGGCTTTAAGTGAGCAGAAGATGAGCTGATCTCCACAAGGCATGGCATTAAAGATGAAACATGGTTTTCAACATTTTAGGCAAGATTAGCGTATTATTTTTGTTTTGTACAATTTTAGAGGAAAGAAGCACCATGGAAAAGCCTCATCACGAAAGGCCCAATGATGCAAATTTCAAAGCTTTTGTAAATACCTTGCCCCAACAATCATTACCCATGGCCTCCTCTAAACAGCTGCCTAGCGCTCTAAAAACTAAAATAACTGATGTCCACAAAGCAGGAGAAGACTGTAAAAATCTGTGGATAGACCTCAAAAGAGCAGTGCATGCAAGATGGCCCAAGAATCGCAGAGCTAGAAGACTTTTGCAGGAAGAATGTGTGAAAATCCTGCAAACAAGAAATGAAAGACACTTAGCTGGTTACAAAAAGTGTTTCGAAGCTGTGATACTTGCCAAAGGGGCGGTACTAAGTACTAATCATGTAGAGTGCCCAAACTTTTGCCTCAGGCCCTTTTCCTTTTTTTAAGTTTTGAATCTGTAAAATATTGAAATTAAAAAGTAATCTTTCTTAAAATACTGAAGAACTGTGTCGTCTTTAACTTTATGCCTTTTGCTGCATTATCATCATTATAAACATGGCAATATCTGATGCTGAACTTTCATTATATCATTGGCAACTTAAAAACTGCAGCCAAAGCCGGGATGGAAGTGCCACCACTGTATCTGTGTAGGCTGGCACTAATATAGTCAACATTCACATGGAGATCTATTTCTCATAGACATGCAGTATTTCAGAAAGGGGTAAGCTTAGCCTTCCAGGAGCAGAAAGGTTGCTGTGTATTTAAGAGGAAAAAAGTTCTCTGTGAAGCATTAAAGGATAACATTTTTCAACCTGGACCCTATTAACCTGTATAAATTGGTCAAAAAATGACTGATGTGATCAACGATTTTTGAAATTGTTCCAGTATTGAGGGAGCGGACAGTGGCCGGCAACAGCGGGATGGGTTGCAATGGAAGCACACACAGAACACCATCATTGTATGTCCATTAAAAGTGGTTTTCACCACCGACAGGCTCAAATTGTTATTATAAGTGGCTGAAGTCAAATCTGTTTGTAATTGCCTCATTAAGCAGAAGTCTGAAATATTGATGTCACTTGTTGCAGGAAAACAATAGTAGAAATGTGTGAGATCTGGAGAGAGTATAAAAACCAGAGTAGTTTACAATAAACAGTTTAGCGTAATCTAAAAGATATTCAGTGTCATAGAAAATTATTTATCTGATTTTAATCATGTGGCTGGGGCTTTTGAATTTCACTGCTGCCTAACTTATGTGAACTTTAATATATGGATGAAGAGCAGACAAGGAGAATGAGAGGGAAAAAATGCCGTGGAGGGTGAACCAGCAGCAAGGCCATGAAGCTGGGAGACTGGTGGTATTCCTGCGGGTGCTGTGACCTTCTGCCTACAGAGGAAAAATGCCTATATTATAAAGATTGATTCGTACTTACACATTTCTGACACTTGACATTTATAATTCATTATAAGTCACATCTATAATGTTTTATGGCTGTTGATATAGTGCATCAGGAAGCAGGGTACATAACTCCTCGAGATCAGGTGGAGAGATCCACCAATCAGTCCTCTCAGGAGAAAATCCAGGAAGAGGAAGGTTATTTAAGTGTGGGAGTGGCCTTTTTGAATCCCTTTTGTTTGAGACCATTCTGCAACCCAGGTGAGTGTGTTTGCTGATTCTGTGAGTTTATCTTCTCTATCTCCTTTAACTTTAGCTTATATTGGAGTTATGCTATGTAGCATGTGAAATAGGGTATGGCAAATGAGCTAAGAAAGTTAGTATCGGCACGGTCAGTACTTCAAGCATGCATAAACAGAGTCTGGGTTTGTTGAAGGTGGCAGTGCTGTTTGGACTAAGAAAGCCATGTGGTAATAGGTTAGGTAAAGGAGGTTGTTTTAGGAGCTCATCTTGGGGAGGTAGACTGTACAGCCTAACCCAGTAGGGGAGTGTTATAGCCTTAATTAGGCTACTCTCCCTGGGTCTACCTCCTCTGTGGTAGTATAGGTAAGGTAGAAATTGTTGTGAGGGCTTGTCTTGGGTAGGTAGACTGTACAGCCTAACCCGGCGGGGGAGTGTTATAGCCTAGCAAGGCTTCCCTCCCTGGGTCTACCTCCTCTGTGGTAGTATAGGTAAGGTAAAGGAGGTTGTAGGGCTGGTGCGAGGAGCAGTGAGAGCTGGCATTAGGGGAGTGTCTCTGGGACACCAGAGATCACTGCCTAGCCTCCTGGAGGCGTCATGGGACCAACTAGACAAAAGACTGGTGAAAGGAGATTCCCACCTGATGACCCCAAAGACGTGTTAGTAATCACTGCTCACTGGTCTGTATAGTTAAGCCCTGCCATAATAGAATATCATAGGGCTTATTAGGTTATTCACTGAGAGCTGATCCTTTCTTTAGCCTCTTGCACTCCACCCCCATTTTGTAGCAAAAACGCCTAAAATGACATACCCAAATTAAAATGACTGTAGTGTCTGAACTGCTCTGACTACATGCATGCATGAGGTCTTGTCATAAAGAAAACTCCCTGAAGTTTCTTGTGAAAGACTCAGAAACACTCTAGGTGATACAGAGACAGAGTAATGGGCCTCTGAAGTCAGTAAAAAGTTGAAGATTTTGCCTAAAATAAAATAAAAAATATTTTTCAGGATGAATAACTGTCTGTGGCTTCATATGAGCAGGTAAATGACAATGAGAATTTGTGTCAAATTTGAAGAAGATTGCTCAAAGTATCACCATTCTACAGTGTTTTTTTCCACGAGGAAAGATCCACGAGGAGCTCCAAATGAGAGAGCGCTCACTCCGCTTCAAAACAGTACTATCAGTGATCAAACAACACTCAGCCAGCTTCAGACATTGTACCTTATTGAAATCAGGTGTGATTATGATAGCTGATGTTGTTTATGACACAGAAAGACCATAAAATATTAGCAAATAAAGCCATATGAAACGTGAAAGTTATACTTTCTAGGCGGTATATCTCAGCCAAAAATAGTGGTAGGAGTGAGACTCTTTTTAAAACCAGCTACGTGCCTGCTAACAGCTCCGCATGAGATCACGAGAAATCCTTTAACTTTTCCTGTCGAAAAGTTGTGGCTTGTCACCGCTCATCGCGATTTTGGACTTTGTGTGTTTACGCTGCTCTGGTGTGAAATCCATTAGAGATAAAAGAAAAACGATGCCGGATTCAGGAAGCCAAGAGCTTTCTGAATCCGGTGATACCAAACATCACATGGTTTGATGACGTAGTGTGCCTGTGAGATACCATTTAACAGAGGAGCGAGGGAGAGCAGACGCCAGTGTCCGAGCAGAGTTAGAGAGGTTAAACCACAAATTTCTTGAGTTTATGTGAACTGTGTGTTTATGAGTGCAGTCATAGAACATCATAAATGTATTATAATTCACTGCCCTCATAATGCCCCCACAACACATTATAGATGTGGTCCTCATACAAAGCATTACCAAAATAATTGTAAAGAAATAACTGATCAACTACTGATCAAACATCCACAATGAACATGATTTGTAAAATGTCCCCCTAAAGGAAGATGCTACTTCCCGCTGCAGGTGCTAAACAATCCCAGAATGGAGAAGATTGAGCTGATGTTGCAGGTGGGGATATTTGAAACTTTGCCCAGTGAGGGGTGCAGTCCCATTGTATTGGTCCATAAGAAGGATGGTTCACTGAGGTTCTGTATTGACCTCAGGTACCTTAATGAAGTTTCAAACTTTGAATTCTACCCAATGCCCCACATTGATGGGGCTGCTGGAGAGAGTGGGAAGTCCAAGTTCATCACCACGTTTAACCTGAGCAAGAGGTATTGGCAGCTGGCCCTGACACTTGAGACCAAGGAGCTGACAGTATTCATTATACCCTATGGCATGTGTCAGTTCAAGGCGATGCCTTTGGTCTCACAGTTTGCAGCTGCTCACTTGGCTGATGCCGTCATCTATAGCCAGACATGAGAGGAACACCTTTGATGCGTGCTCCACCTGATCAAGACAACTGGACTTAACATCAACCCACACAAGTGTGCTTTTGCACAGAAAAGGGTGGAGTACCTGGGCCATGCTGTCAGACAGGGGTGGTCAAGCCTCAAGTGGGAAAGTTGGATGCCATCCACTGGTATCCTGTGACCACTACCAAGAAGAAGGTGTGTGCCATTATGGTGTTGATAGGATGGTGATTCAAGTTCATCCCACACTTTGCTGAGAGGGCAGCCATCCTCACTGACCTCACCAAGGCCTCAGCACCAAACAAAGTAACATGGAATGAAAAGTGTGACAGAGCCTTCACAAGAGTGCCATCACATGTGAGTCTGTTCTCCACAATCCTTATTTCTCTCAACCGTTCACACTGCAGATGAATATCTCTAATGTCATAATTGGAGCAGTGCTTTGCAGGAGACCGAAGGGGAGAAGCATCTATTGCTGTTACTTAGCCACAAACCGCTAGACCTGGAAATGAGATACTTCACAGTGGAAAAGGAGTGCCTGGCCATGAATTGGGGTTGTGTATTGCAGTTTGTGAGGTTTAGGTATTTCACAGCAGGGAGGCAAGACTGTTAAACTTTGTTGTTCACCTGTGAATGTAAAAAATGCATTGATTTATGATTTAATAATAGCAAAGTATTCTTTTAATTGAGGAGTAAAATTCATGCTCATCTAATCGTAACAGTAAAACTAGAATCTGTGTCATGCACAAAACTGTTCTCCTTCTCCCAGAGTGTTTGGGCAAAAGAGTGAATAGTTCTGGGAGGTAACAAGTGGAGAGTTGGTAGGGAAGAGTTTGGTGCTACTGCTTCAAAGATTTTTATTAATGTTAAGGTATTTATTAATATTAATATATATTTTGGTGTGTGAATATTTATCAAGATTGTACGTATTTTTGGTAATAGTTTTATGTAAATATTTTTTGTGTGTTCATATGTGAAAGCCTCAGATGAATGGCTTGGAGGCAAGACAGATGGGCAGAACCACCCTGGAGGGTGACCATTACCAAAGGGTCAGATACCTAAAAGAGATGGCCAGGCAAGACCCCAGGAAAAATGACTTAAGGTCTTCAGGTGCAGGATCTGCACCATACTGGTGCCTAGTAGGCTGGGGGTTAGCCACTTGGGAAACAGACAGGGCTAGCAAACTCTGGAACAGGCTGGCGATTATCTGATTTGGAGACTGGCTGGAAGCCAATAGGTTGCAGACTCAGGAACCCAAGGCTAGTTGACTGAAATGCAGGTTGGCTGTTAGTAGGCAGAATGAAGGCTTGGGGTTAGCAGGATGAGAAGCACACTAGAAATCACGAGTGTTTCAAACGTCTTAGCCATGGTTTTAAGGTAGCTTCCCACTGTGCCACCCTCAGAGCAGCCTCTTTGTACTCCCTACTATGGGCTGTCTTCCAGTCCCCATACAAGTAGAATACATGATAAAGTTCTAACAATTCCGCTGGCTCCATTTATGGTCAGTCTGTACTGTCACAATCTTAGGATTAACAGGTTTGGACCCAAATGCAGAAACAGAGGATGACAGCAGAAGAGTTCAACAGTTTAATGTGGAGAAAAAAAAGTGTACAACTGAGAGCTCCAAGGCAGGCAGGTAACAGGTTGATCCAACAACACCAGGAACACAAAACCCTTGGAAAAAAACTAAAATCTAATTTTAAAATGAATAAACTATGCTGGGATTTACTGGACCACAGATGAGTTGTCATTTGTGCTGATCTAAACTGGACATGTGAAGGCTTTTCCTCTGGCAATCTGAAATGGTGGCTGAAACCACATGTCCTTTGTTCATCAAACAAAGGACAGCCATTTGGCACTCATCTCCACGGGATGCCTCATTGTCACACCTAAGTGAGAGCCTTGCCCATGGACTCAGTTTTCAAACTTAATTGGTCACAGTGACATGCGACTCCATGATGTCACCAAGCCAATTTAGGGGGCTGCTTCTACTCTCCATCCCTCTTTTTCCTGAGACTCTGACAAGCTCTCTCCGAACCTCTGAAGGGGACTCTGTCTCTTTCCTCTAAACCTCGGGAGAGCTCGCCTCTCCTGAACCTCCTTAGAGTTAGGACGTAGGCAGGAGGACCTGCTACACCCTTCCCCCATTCTCTCACCTTTTCATGCTCACAGAAGGAGCTGCAACTTCACTCTCAAAGTGGCCTGCTCATGGCAGACAAAGAACCTGAACACCAGAGTAGTTAGTGTGCCAAAAATGAGGTTTGCAACTAACTTTCCAATTATTGCAAGATTCCAGAGAGTCTCCCCTCTTCATATATGGCAGAATATGTCTTCTTCCAACTTGCTATGGTGAGATACATGTCAAAATGTAAGAATTTATTCACACAGATTTGTTTTTTTCATTGATATGAAAATCAATATAAAATACAGGCACATAGAAGGACATGGATATAGCATGTGTATGTAGCCTTTATAATGACTGTGATATGAGCTGCAAAGTCATTATCACTTTAAAGAACTGCCACAATTTAAGTCCCACATGTGTACCTTGAAATAGCTACATTCCTATAGGGGAACACATGCCTGTAATTGACAATGCTTCCTCAAGTAACTCAGGTCCTCAAATGTAAGTCAAACACTGCAATGTGAAACACACTTCTCAGAGGCAAGAAGAGACAAAATCGACAAATAAGTCCATAACCAGTCATGAGAGCAGCAGGCTGAGCAAAGTACTCCAGATGTCCCTCTCCCCAGCAAGGCTTTCCGGCTCCTCCTGGGGAATCCTGAGGTGTTCCCAAGCCAGATGAGATATATAGTTCTTCCAGCGTATTCTGGGTCTGCTCTGGGGCCTCCCACCAGATGGACGCGCCCAGAACACCTCTAACAGGAGGCATTCTGATCAGATGCCTGAATCATCTCAATTGGCCCCTTTCAACGTGAAGGAGCAGTGGCTCTACTCCGAGCTCACTCAGACTTGTGAGCTCCTTACCCTATCTCTAAGGCTGAGCCCAGCCACCCTATGGAAGAAACTAATTTCAGCTGCATGTGTCTGCAATCTCATTCTCAAGCTCATGACCATAAGTGAGGGATGGGATGTAATTGGACCGATAAATTGAAGGTTTTGCACTCCGGGTTAGCTCCCCCTTCATTACAACATTTTGACGCAGTGCCCGTATCACTGCTGATGCCACACAAAACCACCAATCCATCTCACACTCCATTTTTCCCTTACTTGTGAACAAGACCCTGAGATACTTGAACTCCTTCACTTGGGGCAGTAACTCTCTCCCAACTCAGAGGGGGTAATCCAGTGTTTTCCAGCAGAAAACCATGGCCTCAGACTTTGAGGTGCTGACTCTCAACCTGACCGCTTCACACTCTACTGCAAACCACCCCAGTGCGTACTGGAGGTGGACAGTGTAATGAAGCCAATAGAACCACATCATCTGCAAAAAGCAGATATGCAATTCTGAGGTCCCCGAACCTGACCCCATTCTGTCCCAGACTGTCTAAGTCCAGAAATACTATAACAAAAAGTGTTCAACAAAAAATTGTGCATAGCCTTAGTTTAGGCAGGACACGATGTCAAGCTCACCTCACATCCCAGCTAAACCAGCTACATCTCAAGCAGCCCAATCAACTGATGGATCAACTGACTGACAAAGGGAGTCATCTGATCACATGACTCCTTTCTATGCAACCAATTAGGAAATCTTATTCAGGGCACCCTATTTAAACTGCTTTGGCCTCCCTATTGTTGCTGCTTCCTCTGCAAGCCATTTTGCAACCCGCCTCCAACCCAGCTCCTCCTTTTTGTTGTGTGTGACTTATCAATGTCATTTCCGTTTGTCATTGATGCTGGCTCTGTTCTGTTCCTGGAGGGTCTTTGCTGCTGCTCTCGCTGCCTTAAGGCTTTCCATGTAGGCACATGGAAGGGCAGGGATGTTTGCTCTCTCTACCTGAAGCTTTACTCGTTTGCACGTGGAAGGGCAGAGAGGTGTGCTCTCTCTGCCTTAAGGCTGTCCTTGTAGGTACATGGAAGGGCTGAGAGGTGTCTTTTCTCCACTGTAGATTTTCATGTAGGCGTGTGGAAGGGTGGAGAGGTGTGCTCTTTCTGCATAGGCCCAAGGAAAGGCAGAGAGGCCCCAGAACAGAGCCATACTGCCAAATATAATACTGCAAATGGAAATTAAGTTTTCTTTGACTAAAGTGGTCCTAACTGAAGTTAAAAATTTAGTAAACTGACTGGTGTACATCACAACATCAGTCAGTGATGACGCAAAATGACAATTACTAATATGTATTCAAGTGTATGTAGTTTCATTTGCTTACAAAAGAGTAAATTACCATGTGTTCAAGGAGTAATGAGTGAATGGAAGAGGGAATAATTTTGGACACAGCCTTCTGCACCAGGAACAAGGTGGAAGTTTGGTGGAAGGTTAAATTATGTTCATTCTATTCAAACAGCCATTACCAGGCTTTGAGAGCAATGTTACTCTAAGAGATTATGCTCTGTTTAGGGGATTCAGATAGCCAAAAAAGAAAACAAGCAGCTTTTACAGTTCTAATCGAGAAAAGCTTCATTATGTGCTCAAATATTTACCTAATTCCTTTTGCAGGGTTAATGATTTGCTAAACTAAAAATTTTGTCTTCATTCATGATATATAATACACACACACACACACACACACACACATACATATATACATACATATATATATATATATATATATATATACATATATACATACATATATATATATATATATATATATATATATATATATATATATATATATACATACATATATATATATATATATATATATATATATATATATATATATATATATATATATATATACATATATATATATATATATATATATATATATATATATTGCTCTGACAAATCTGTGACTGCAGACTTTATTATTGGCTTGTAGACTGAACAGTACTCAATACTCAAATTTGCATTTGCATTTCTTTTGTTGTCAATTTGGCTGTGGCTCAGGACGTGAAACGCAGTGGCTCCTTGGCCCCTGCATTCTGCATGCTGAACTGCCCTCGGCAAGATATTGAACCTCACTGAGTCTTGGTGTGTGCATGTAAATGTTTATCTGATGGGCAGGGTGTACCTTGATGGAACGAGAAAAGTGCTACATGAACGCAGTCTGTTTACCATTTACTTTTAGAAATCTCATAATCATTCCTGTGATCAAAGGAAGCTAAAAGGTTGGAAAAAGGGGTGTACTATGAAGCAAGTTTTTTGCCTAAGCAGGCTCAACAAAGCCTAAAGTCCTAGTCAGTCCACTTTTGCCTATGAAGAATATGAAAATAATATTACTGCAAAAAGCAACACTGTTGCTGCAAATGAGGCAAGAGTGGAATTTGTGAGTTAATATAGTTATTTTACCACTGAATGCACTCTCCATGCCTACAATTTATTTCTAACATGACAAATGATATTATGCTCAAGAATTGCATTTACTGTAGGTCTGACATTGTTCCATAAATGACGGATACATAGAAATCACTTAAATTTTTTGTCAAATCAAAGTGAAATAATTTGGTATGTTTTGAAGGCATTATACCTTGTTTTATATGCAAGTAAACATCAGACTGATTACTAATGTTGTGAACTATTATTGTGTGCTACTTTTGATTTAATTTGACTTCTTTAAGAGTCAGCATGGTCAAATGGCCAGGAAACACTTAAAACATATTCAGTAGTTCAGTCAGAGAAAGAACAGCCTTGCAAATATAATGAAATATTATTCTTGCTCAGATTTTCTACATCACAAACTGAATGTAGGTTCCCACTGCAAAAATAAACCCTTAAACTTGATCCATACAGTTTGCCCTACTGCAATTGCATGTCTTCTTTTGATGGCATCACTGATGTACTACTCAGCAAGTTCGCATATAAGGTAATCTCTCATCTGAGAATCTTTATTGCTAATAGATAGGGATGCACAATATTGGATTATGTGCTGATATCCAAAATGCCGACATATATATGTGACCTATAACTGATACCAATATTGATATATTCACTTTTTCCACACCTACTTTAAGAGAACATCAAGTCTCTTTTGCCAGCAGGTGGAGACATAAAATACAATACTTTTCAATGTATGCAATATTCATTCATTGTGCAAAATAAGAAGATGCATGTGGCCCGATTTTGATAGTTCATTTTAAAATGATATTGGTTAATACAGATGACGTACCAATATTATCAGCATGTTGGCCAAGTCCAATATTTCGTTTTAAAGCCAATATCGGACTATACCAATGACTTGCTGATATTGTCCTGCATCCCTACTAATAGGGAATAGTGTCAGGAAAAGCCAATGGATCTATTATTTTTTTTTTTTTTTTTCAATTTTAAACTTTATTAATCCCCCTGAGGGGAAATTCAGTTTTTTCACTCTTTTTTTGTCAAGTCTTTGTTAAGTCTCTAAACACTCTAACTCGGAAAAGAACCTCCAACAGTCAGTCTGTCACCTTGCTTCAAGGTGTTTTGCAAGAGTGGTGACACAATTTCCAAAGAAGCTGATCAGTAAATGAACAATTTCAGTCCAAATATGTGAACATAACCTGCTCACATTGGTTAGGCATGCAGCATAAGTTGCCATGATGATCTGGCCAGGTTAAAAGAGATCAACCTTTGTGGCATTGAAAGCTCTGGCTTTCGGCTCAATATACTGTACCTGGCTAACCCACTAATCCTGCTTCATTGTACACCCTCCTGATCTTCTTGTGCAACACACACACACACACACACACACACACACACACACACACACACACACACTCACACACTCACAAACAAACTCACAGAGTCTTATTATTTTATTTTTGTGCAGGCACGTGGGTTACCTTTGGAGGACAGATAACGGATGAGGTAGGAGAGAAAACTTGAACACCTATACAGTCGCATGTAATCCAGACTCAAGATGAACAATGACAGAATAGGTGCACCAAGTAACAAACACAGACATCTTGAATACAGAGATTTTCAGTGTGTCAAGAGGTTATAAATGCCTGAAAAGTTCACTTTTAAATGCTAGCTAATATTATAAAAACATTAATGCCTCAGCTTTCTGTTCTTTGAGAATCCTCTGTAACAAAGTTATCGTTTATTTTTGTGTTCCATGTTTTGCAGTGCATCTTTGTGACCACAGCAAAATAGTTAGGAACATCACATCTAAAAGTGTCATGTGTTGGTTGTCTGCTGGTCTGCACTGACTAACACACTTTTTCCTCCTGCTCATGCAGGGGTTAATATACTGAACTGTAAATCTTTGGGCTTGGGAGGAATAACAAGTCATCCCCAGTCAAAAGAGCAAAACCCAAATCTAAAGTTATCACATTCATAACATGAGTTTGATGTGAGTCCACACCTTTACTTAGGACATTTCATTGCCTGTGATGTACTTTGTGATAAGTGCTAATCAGAGAAAGTATTTGTTATTGGTCCTTTAGTGCCTTTCTTGAAAACTTGACAGTAGCATGATAGGGGAAGAAAGACGGGGGAATAATATACAACAAAGGTCCCACTTTGAATTCAGCCAAGGGGTAGTGCGGTTCATTGTCACTGCCTTAAACCCTGACTCCCCAGACTTAAAGGCTCTAATTCAATGGCACAAGCACAACAGCTAGTGGCCCAAAGTGCAAAATGGCTCAGTAAAGTTGAATATAGATCAGAGAGTGTGATGACTAAAAAATACACTCATATTTTATTTCATATTTTATATTGTATTATATATTTCCATATGCCGAGAACAATAATCCTGTCTTCTTCTCAGGACTTCATTTTCTTTATCACAATCAAATAAATTAAGTTTGAGAAATGAATGCATGTGGTGGAGCTAATTAGTAATTAAAGGCTCTCTAAGTCTTCCTAAGCTTGAAAAGTTTTTGTCACATTCAGCAGACATCTCCGCTACATGTCATCTGAATATGCTGTGAAAAAGTCCAATCTCTGTAGGCAGCCCAGTCTCAGCATGTTCAGAGGACATGTAGCTAGCAGATCATAAGGAGATGTTTGCTGTATGTGACAAAAACTTTTCAAGCTTAGGAAGACTTAGAGAGCCTTTAATGATCTGACGTTATGTCCAGCAAATACTGCTTCAGTTTTTCACTAACCTACATACAGTCATGTATTATAATCATTCTGCATCATAACAGAATATTTTTACACAGTAAATAAAATATCCATTAATGTTCCATTTAAATTTAGCTTGTTATATAATGCAAGTTTCATTTGATTTGATTTGATTTTGCTTTATTGTCAGAAAACATTTGATATGTGTCAAGTGTCCCAGGGCATTAACGGTTCACATTAATACGCTTAAATACAGAACAAAATTAAGCCAAACAACAAAATCATACAACAAATTGAGCACAGCGTTAGTTCAGGAAGGACACAATGTCAAGTTCAGTTTACATCCCAGCTACAGCAGCTGATCTCAAACAGCCCAATCAACTGATGGATCAGCTGATTCCTCTCTATGCAACAATTTGGCAAATCTCATTCAAGGCGCCCTATTTAAACTGCTTTGGCCTGTCTACTGTTGTTGCTTTCTCTGCAAGCTGTTTTGCAACCCATCTCCACCCCAGCTCTTCCTTTTCATGTTGTGTCTGACTTATCAATGTCATTTCTGTTTGTCATTGATGCTTTCTCAGTTCTGTTCCTGGAGGTCTTTGCTGCTGCTCTCTCTGCCTTAAGGCTTTCCATGTAGGCGCATGTAAGGGCAGAGAGGTTTGCTCTCTAGGGATGCCACCCATCCTGTATGATATGGGATTGTTCCATATTGAAAAAAAAAAGTACTGTCCCTTACTAATTCCGTGCACACCCTACTCTACTGTATAAACCATGTTTTTTTTCCACATGCTTGGAATGACATGAGATACATTAAACCAAAAGAGTTTCGCAAGACATTACAGAGTGATATTAAATCAGAATTTGTAGAAGAGAATGTCACAGAATAACAGGTCTGTCACTCACCGTCATCATTGCCATGGTTACGGAGACTACGACAGTCTGGACAACAGTTAGCATGCTCACTGACCCGCTGGCTGGCTGGCTGGCTGGCTGGCTGGCAGGCAGACAGACAGACAGACAGACAGAGACTGACTGACTGACAGAGACAGACTGACTGACTGACTGCTGCTTGATAAAGTTATGTTAAAGTCCCTTTAAACTACTGAGCTCATGGATTTATAAAGCGTCACTTGTGCTTGATTCTGTTTTACATATCTCAGTCATTGTGGAGCTGGACACACTTACTCGAGCTTTGTTTACACTCCCACAGTGAGACATTAACTGATACAGAAAAACCCTTTAATCAGTTTGCATAGCGATATTTGTGTCCACTCATTAGATCAATTAAAAATACAGCAGAGAAGAATTGCAGTTTTACAGATTGTCTCGCACCAGTTCTCCCACAGAACAGCTGAAGTTATGCATTACCATTACGCACGGCTGTGGCTGTTAATAGCACACATACTCATACTCATTACTTGTTGATTGTTGTGAATTTGTGATTTCTTTCTGATTTTCTTTTTTTACCCTCTTACACTTCATTCACAAACACATGCACACAGACACATTGAAATCACTGACTTTTTTTTTATATCTTCCTTTTCCCTCTGGCATCCTACATGATAGATACATAAGATAGACATGTGCCTGTAGTTAATGTATATGTATTTTTAAAACATGTAAGATCACTCACTTCCTAAAAATATCCATCATCTCAATGTCACCTACACATCCACTAACCTACTCAAAGACACCCCCACACACACCTGTTCATACAGCTTTGCAGTATACTTGTTTTCGCCAGTACGCCCATCAGTTTCAGCCTGTGCTCTACTCGTTGTTTGCCTTATATTGTTTTATTTTGTTCTGATGTATTTATTTGCTCTTTATTTTTATTGTAGGTCTAGTTCTTACTTTATGTAATCTTCTTTCTTAACTGTGTATATGTCTCTACACCTGTTTTCACTTACTCTGTTATCACTGCATTACACAATTTAAAAAAGTCTTTACAAATTGCTGCACAATTCAGGATAAAATCAAAAGATTAACAGCATGGACATAATGGCTTGATTAAGATTATGAATGCACCTACAAGTAATATTTAGACAACACTGTGTAGACTGCAAAATAATAACATAATCACTAATATTGGCAAACCTACTAAACAAGGCCTGACTCTCAATCTCTCACTAAATTTATGTCCATCTTATCCCATTGTTCCCACCTGTCTATCTAACTTATGTTGCATGGACACAGTGATTCAAGGAGTTATCAGGAACTACTGTTCAGACTGTTTTGGTGTTCTCTCTTTCAGTCAATGGCCTATAGTAAATGTAAATTAAGTATGGCACTGATGTAACCTGTTAGAATTCGAAGTGGTGATGAGGTCTTAAAATGTAGGCTATGAATAGTTTCTTTAAAAAGTTCCTAAAAGGTTTAACTTTAGGATTCCTGCATATAGCCTTTCTGCCTTGCTTCTTCCAAATTTACAAAGTAGTTTATCTAAACAGACCAAACACTTTGCCCAAATTTGTGATCTGATGTTTTCATTCTTAATACAACTGATGCAACTGTTACTATAATTGACTCTTTTTTTCCCTTTACATTCATGGTGAGAGTACCAAGATCTTTCGACCTGGTGCATAAAAATACACTATCACTAATCTATCACCATCACTATCAATAAATCTGTCACTCCTGCACCTCCTGATTTAGCTGTTTGGTCGAATAAGGACTGCAGTAATTTTCTGTTGTTCTTTGTAGATAAGATTAATAATGTCGGGGCTAGCATTACCCCCTCTTCTACTCACTTTCTGCCAATCAACACAACCCCAGATTCCTATTCAAGACTGTTGACCAGTTAGTGAACCCAACCTATCCTTCTGCTCCTGCTCCTGCTGATTCTGATGCTGACTGTGAGAACTTTCCATTGTACTTTGCTGGTAAGGTGGAGTCAATAAGATTGGTATCACCCACCTTTTTTGCACCATGATTCCCTAAGCTCTTCCCCCCCCCATTACTCTGCCAGAGCTCCTAGAAACCATGTCACATAAGAAAGTTTCATCCCTCTTGACTATTCCTGCTAAGTTTTTAGTTGAGGTGACTGATTGTATTGGGCCCAGTTTGCTTTACATTGTTAAAAGTTCACAGTCTACTGGTTGTATCCTGGATTACTTTTCCACCAATATCACAGCACAGACAGCCCTTCTTAAAGTCACCAATGAACTCTTAATGAATGCTGACACAGGCATGTGCTCAATTCTTGTACTGCTGGACTTAAGTGCAGCCTTCGACACAATGTATCGTCATTCTTTTAGATAGACTGAGGCACTGGGTGGGTGTATCTGGTACTGCCCTAAACTGGTTTGCTTCATACTTGTCAGACAGGAAGTTTTGTGTGTCCGTTAACAATGTCATGTCATCCATTTCCCATATCAAGTACAGTGTGCCTCAAGACTCAAATGTTGGTCCTATCTTGTTCTCATTATACATGCTCCCCTTGGGTGATGTCATCCATCGACATGGTGTCTCTTTCCACTGTTACGCAGATGACACTCAGCTGTACCTTCCTGTTAAACCATCTGACCTCAGCATGCTGATTTCTCTACAGAACTGTCTGTGTGATATCAAAAATTGGATGTTGTTAAATTTTCTTCAGCTCAATTCTGATAAAACAGATATCCTTGTAATTGGGTCACAGCATATCACAAAGCAAATACTGCCATCCACTGGTTACTTGTCACAACACATAAAGACTGTTGCAAGATATCTTGGTGTCATGTTTGATAGTTATTTATGTTTTGAACAACATGTCACTAAGCTCGTCAAATCACCTCAGAAACATTGCTAAAATAAGATCTGTCACTAAGCTCGTCAAATCACCCCAGAAACATTGCTAAAATAAGATCTGTCTTTCAGAGATACAGAAACTATTAGGGCTGTAGTCAACCAAAGAAAATCTTGGTCGACTGAAGTCGTATATAATCTTCAACTAATCGATTAGTCATAGGAAAAAATAATATAATAAATTAGCCTAGCAACGAGTGGAGATTTCCTCTGTTCATATGAAGCCGGGATAAATCCCGAAGTATATATCCCTAAAGGATATATCACACACAAGACTTAAAATGCTATTTTAGTGGAGGCTTTACTGTCGTCATAATTTTTTGTTTCTTATCTGTGAAATACATGTAAATACAAGCTTTGTTTCCACTGAGGAAAATGATGTCAGTATACAGAAACAGACAGGTCTGCGTCACCGCGACGATGAGCGTTAGGGTGGCTGAGTTCAATGTTGTGTAAACAAAATGTGAAAATGGTTGGTGTTTTGAAAACACCCCCATTTTCACAGGTAACTTAGTCTGTCCCTCCCCCCGCTGCAGGAAATAATGGATTAATCCTGGAAAGCTATTGATGTAGTACTTTTCTCCTTATGAAAGTAACACGGCAATTATTCGACCAATAAGAATTTGATCAGATGAGAGCATATTGACCAAATAATCAACCAGGAGACCAGGAGACTACAGCCCTAGAAACGATTATACATGCTTTTATCTCTTCACGTCTTGATTATTGCAACAGTTTTTATTCCTGTCTTAATCAAAAAACCTTGCAACGACTTCAGACTGTTCAGAACTCAGCCACAAGGCTAAAACCACTAAAACCAAGAAGCACAACCACATCACACCAGTTTTTGGCCCAATCCCAATTCCTATTTTAACCCTCAATCTTAATTCTCAAGCTCAACCCTCAATCTCATTAGCCCTCAAAACCAAGTGTTAAGGGCTATCTTGTGACTTTAAAATGGCAAATACGTCTTAAAACTGTCAGGGGCAGCAATATGCCAAAACTCTGTCCAGTCTGTCAGTTCAAAGAAGAAGAAATATATGTCATCAGTAGTCGTCGATAAAAAGACGTGACGAGTTTTTTTTTTCAACACTTTATTTCAATTCTTGTACAAAACAAGCAGTGACAGATATGACCAGAACAAATATGCCAGGGTTAAGAGAAAAAAAAAAGAAAAAAAATGAACGAATAAATAAATAAATAAATAAAAAAGTTCAGCAGCTCAAAAATTAAATTGTTTACATATTTTCAGAGTCTATAGCTTTGGAGTTTGGGGAGTGCTGAATGGTTTCTAAGTATTGCTGCATTTCATTCATAAAAATTTTGAGCAAGAGTTTTCTGTTACAAAATTTACTCTTATGAATATGGAATTTCGCTAAGATAATAGATAGATTAATGATATAGAATTGTTTTTGTTTTGAAACGCTGACATCATAAAATCCAAACAGCACATCTTTGAACAGTAGCGAAAATAGAGCATAAATATACTCGAATATACTCGACAAAATCTTTCCAAAAAGTGACAGTATAGGGGCAGCTCCAAAACAAATGTACAGTTACCAAACAATAATCTTCGACAATGCCGTCTGCAGCTGTGCTGATTTCATATTGAAACAGAATGCTTGATCACTAGGGGAACAGTTGCCGTTGTGACTGAGAATTATGTTATGAATATGAACAGTTCACAAGTTACAAATTACTCACTCCCATAGGTTTTTTGGAGCCTGCTTGCTTTTTGTAAACTTGTCTTCATTGGTGGCCCTGAAATGAATCAGGGCTTGTGTTTTGTCTGGTGGCCCTGAAATGGAACAGAGATAACAACATTACTTTCTTTTATTTTTTACTTTTTTGGGCTACCTGTCAGATATTCGTTAAGTTATTAGTTTAGTTTCATGCAGTATTGCAAGTATTATCACAATGAATACTGTAGTCAACACCCAGCAGAACCGGTGAGGCTGTTTACACAGTCACACAAGTGTTATCTGGTGACTTTCATCCACGTTAACGTTTCACTATTTGGGTTATAAGTTGATATTCAACCAAATAACCTGTACCACAACAACTGACGTAACTTATTCAGCGGAAAGTCACCAGATAATACGATCACTAACATTAACCTGCAGCTGTAACGTTACCAGCTGCAGACTCTACGGCTACAGGAGATGACACCGTCTGGTCATCTTACAAAAATGTCGATGCAAACATTTCACGTATATTAAAACAACTTAACAACTACATTATCACTGAGAAAAATGACTTTTGTAACTGAATGACAGCATACTCGGTTATCAGAGAACCCGGGGTTACATGCGGCGGGGCAGGCAAGCTGTCGCCCACGACCAAAAATATGTGTGTTACGCTACAAAGAGATCTATAGTCCATAAAATGACGTTAAACAAAGATAATGCAATGGTTATCATAATTTTAAAACAACTATTAACGAGGAAAATACTCACATTGATAACTTGCTTCCTTACGCTTGTCGCCGCCATCTTGCATTGACTGAATCGTCTGCACTCAGCTGGGTTCGGCTGAGCTCGGCGGATGATATGCAAAGGATTCTGGGATAGCACAAGGGGTTGCCAAGGGTGGTCCTGGAAAAATCACAAAAGTGAGGGCCATTCAGCCCTTATTCTTGACCCTCAACTCAACACTCTGAGAATCGGGACAGCACTAGCACTTCGCCGGAGCGCGGATTTTTGAGACTGAGGGTTAAGATTGAGGGTTAAGATAGGAATTGGGATTGGGCCATTGTCACACCTCAGCTAGAGTCCTGACCATGGACTCAGCTTTCAAAGAAAATGGAACTACAGTTCCAGGAAGGCAATCCCAGAAGCATGTGGTAAGGTCTAAAGAATATGACAGATTACATCCTACACCTCCTCCTTGTCAAGTGCTCCTTAGCAGGTGAGCTTAACTATTTCTATGCTCGTTTTGTTGTGGCCGTGCTGTGGCTGTGTTGCCTGCTCTCTCCGGTTTTACGCCGGGCTCGGCTCCTTTCAAAGACTCCTTGCAAAGCACTCCTCCGGGGTTTTTTCGGACCTAATTGTATTGCGGAGTTTTGCACAGCAGCGACCGGATCTTTGCTCTCAAACCACAAAAAAATGTGATAGCACAACAGTCTCCTTCAGTACATTATTCTATGCTTTCTTTTGATTTTCACATTGGCTAGTCACCCTGTTTAATTTGTCTTCTGATTACATCAGAACCGCTGAAACAAGTTGTAGGGAGCCTCTGCAAGTAATTGGTTGCTGGCAGACACTCTGTGCTGCAATAAAATGGTTAATCAGCAGTGTTGTGCACTGTAGAGCCAATGTGCTGCTGGTTCTGCCAGCCTGAATAGAATATAATGTCTACTGTTGTGTACAGCATTTATAGACTGAGCTGAGTAGTGATGCGCGGGTCAACCCATAACCCGCGGGACCCGCGGGACCCGCAAATGGACCTGCGGGTCGGGCAGCAGTGATCGTCTGTTAAATCGGTCTGTAAATGATATTTTGACATTATTGGCTATCACTGATGCTGATGCGTTGAGCAGGTGACAGTCCGCGGCCGTTTTCAAAACACACTTGTGTCACGCACTCCAGAAGAAACTTGTTGAAACATTAAACAATAATTTATTGTACAACATGGGGGAAACAAACCACAGCCTCAGACGGATGCGCTCAAGCCTGTCGAGCACAAGCTCCGTTGGTAGGCGATACTATATTTTCACATTTTTAACAATGCAATTTAAAAGTTTTGATTTTTATTGATAACCTTCTTTTACCAACAACAAAAAGACTACATTTAGCACCAAAAAAATATGTAAAAAAAAAAAAAAATAATAATAAAAAAAAAAAAGTAATAAAAAACAAATATCGAATACCAGATTTTCATAACGAATACCTACCCATAGAAACGAATATTCGAATATCCAAATATTTGGGTACAGCCCTAGTGTTCACAACAATATTCAAACAGTTACTGGCTCAGTCTGTCATACCCACATGCAGAGTGTGTATTATACAATGACAATTGGGGGGGGGTCAACATTTTCTCCAGGGTGAAAAGGGAACCTAGTACAGTGCAGGCGCGTGCTTCAGTTAGCAGAAGTCTTACAATCCTTACAGTATCTTGCTTGTTTAACAAAATGTCACCAACAAAGTATTCTAGATCTAAACTGCCAGCAAGTCAGACCCCCCCCCCCCACACACACACACACACACACACACACACCCTAGTAGACCATCATTTCTGCTCAAATACAGATCCACACAATGCTGAACCAGAACCAAAAACACTATCAACATGCCAAAGAGGATGGCAGATGCGTTAACATACAGGCTCTAGACCTGTACCTGACTAACATGAAAGGCATCATCCACCCAATAATCTAAACGTGTCAGCTGTTTTCTTACTTTGAAAATCGTTAAATAGTAAAAATAAAGCAACATTCCACATTGTAGATCCTGTACTTGTCCCAATATTGAAATGAATGGATAAGACAGGACTCACTCTATAGGCTCAGAAGCCTGGGCTAGAGTGACTCTCATCTATTCCATTAATTCAGAAGTGAGAAACATATGGATCATGTAGAATAAGGATTTATTTTTCTATTAGACTATTTTCAAGGTAAGAGAACAGCTCACAAAGTTTTATTTGGGGGTGGTCTATGCCTAATTTTATTTTTATTTTTCTATTTTAACTTTTTAACTCTTTCTTCTGTATTAATATTTTTATATTGCCTTTGTGTTGCTTCTACATTTTTACCAAATTGATACTGATGTTGATATTTGTATGTAAAGCACTACGAGTCACCTTTTTCAGTCACGTTTTTAAAATACACTATATAAATAAAGTTGCCTTGCCAAATCAGTCTTACCTTAAAAAAGGGCCCACAGAGGTTTGGGTTGCCTCTCCTGAGCTTTCCTCCCTGTCACTTCTTCCACCACTGTCTATAACTTACTGATGTCAAAACCTAGCGTTATCTTTGCAACTAGCTAACGTTAATCCATTGTCCCACTGCTTGACTGAGCACCAGTGTAAGCTAACATTATATATGACACCTTACACTGAAATGCCAAGCCATAGACACACTTTAGCATTCATCTGTAGTCAAGACACCTGACACAATATAATTCTGAAACTCTGAAAGTGAGAAAGTAAAGTGTATTAAATTAACTAGATTAACGTAGATCATCGTACAGCGCCGGTGTGTTTTGGCCTTTATCCTTTCTACCCCTTTTTCCTGTCACTCTTTGTCCATACCATCAATAAAGGCCAAACGTATTATCTTAAAAAAATATGACATATGGCTGCACAAAGGCTGGGATGGTTTGGTCTAAGAACTAAGAACACCCAGGGAACCTACCACAAGTATTTCTATGTCACAGACTGGGAACTGTTCTGGGAGTACTGCAGAGACAGAATTGACAACCCAGTCTCACTCCTTAGTCATTAAAAACTGACACTTGGTCAGTGACTTCAATCAATCAATCAATTTTATTTATAAAGCCCAATATCACAAATCACAATTTGCCTCACAGGGCTTTACAGCATATGACATCCCTCTGTCCTTAAGACCCTCACAGCGGATAAGGAAAAACTCCCCAAAAAAACCCCTTTAACGGGGAAAAAAAACGGTAGAAACCTCAGGAAGAGCAACTGAGGAGGGATCCCTCTTCCAGGACGGACAGACGTGCAATAGATGTCGTACAGAACAGATCGGCATAATAAATTAACAGTAATCCATATGACACAATGAGACAGAGAGAGAGAGAGAGAGAGATGCAGGTAATGACAGTAGCTTACAACAACATTAATGAAAGTAATAATATTATAGTTATAGTTCTGGCTACTGTGGTACAATATGTTGAAAGTATGTATTAATATCTGACAGTATACTTGTGTGACAATAGTCATATGTGTATAATAACAACAGTAGAAGTATGACTAATGACTAATGATGGCAGCAGCAGCAGGAGGCATCTGGCAGGACCACGGCAGCAGCACAACCACACACGTCACGCTGTCCAGGCACCGCTGCGATATGAGTTAATCTGAGAGACAGTGGAGCACAAAGGCTCCGGAGAAGAAGCCGAGTTAATGACATCCAGAATGGCCGAGTTAGCAAGATGCAGTAATAGGATGAGAGAGAGAGAGAGAGAGAGAGAGAGAGAGGGAGCCCGGTGTATTATAGGGGGTCCTCCGGCAGACTAGGCCTAAGTCAGCCTAACTAGGGGCTGGTACAGGGCAAGCCTGAGCCAGCCCTAACTATAAGCTTTATCAAAGAGGAAAGTCTTAAGTCTAGTCTTAAATGTGGAGACGGTGTCTGCCTCCCGGACCGCAACAGGAAGATGATTCCACAGGAGAGGAGCCTGATAGCTGAAGGCTCTGGCTCCTGATCTGCTTTTGGAGACTTTAGGGACCACGAGTAACCCTGCGTTCTCAGAGCGCAGTGTTCTGGTGGGATAATATGACACTATGAGCTCTCTAAGATATGACGGAGCTTGACCATTTAGAGCTTTATAAGTTAACAGTAGGATTTTAAATTCAATTCTGGATTTTACAGGGAGCCAGTGCAGAGAAGCTAAAACGGGAGAAATATGATCTCGTTCTGGGTTCTGGGTTTAGACACTTACTTTTATGTTGGCATAATATGCGGCCGGTTGCTGCTATTGTTAATGGCACCCATCAGCATCAGGGGGTAATGTGGCGGTACCACTGACTTTCACCCACAAGGCCGGTGTTTGCTCACAGGACGCAAACACCCGTTAGATGACATTTTTTTTTAACTCTTTCCTAATCCCCTAACCCAAAACCCACCCACATGCTTTTGTTGCCTAAACTCTACCACATGCATGTCTTGGCAAACTGTAACCACATGTCTTTTTAGCTGAAGGAATGGGTTGTATCACAGTGTTGTACCGACATAGTGCATTTATTTTGAACAAGACTGTATGCAAACTGTACATTTCCTCTGAAAACGGAAAACACTGCATGTAACAGGCAGAATTTGATACGGCACCCCAGAATGTCAACAACCAACGCACCTAAGGTACCTTGTATGTCATATCTCCAGGTAGAAAGTCCATGACCAAACGTCAATGTGTGACGAGGTCAGAGTGAGAATGTGTTTAAATTGAGAGTCTCCCCTACTGCATAACAGATGACATCTGTAAGAAAGCCTGCCTAACTTAGTTAACACGTGGTGCCACTATGACTGCTGCTGTCCAGGTCTGGACATTCCTTTAAGTTTTTATCCACTGTTTGGCTGTCAGTGAACATAATTTAAGTTATGTTTCTATAGTACTTCAATTCAGCAATATAAGTCATTGATCACTAAGGATCCTCTCTCCTGTCCTGACTTTTTGACTGGAATCCAGTGGCAGCTGGCCAGTAGAGGGTGCAATGGCACCGCCCCATCATTTCCTACATCTCAGATCTTCATTGAATTAAGCTGACTTAAAGTGCATTGAAATATATAATGTTCTTTTGATGGGTAAGGTATATATATAAGTGAAACGTAAAATGTGCCATAAAATATACATTAAAAAATGTCTAAAGTTAATGATAGGTCACATATTTCCAGCTGGGGCATGAGAATCTTTGCCTATTTGCTCACGTTTTAAGTTGTATGTGTGCAGTTCACTCCTCTTCAATACAAGAGATAGAAGCTTGTGGGGGTGCAGGGCTCCTGCACTGGCTCAGAGCCTCAATGCTTTTTATGTTCGATTTGATGTTCATGATTTTAGAAGTAAAGACTCTGAAATCGGAAACAGACTTCTGGTGGGCCCTCCTTTAAATCCTTTTTTGGATGAACAGTGTCATCAAGTGTTTTAAAAAGGTGTAAACCTAGAAATAGTCCTGGTACGGACAACATTGGTGGTCACCTTCTAAGGACCTGTGCAGAGCAGCTAGGCCCCATTTTTAATTACATATTCAATTTATCTCTTATCCAGCAGAGGGTGCCCTCTCTCTGGAAGCAGTCCACTGTTGTGCCTGTTGCCAAGAGCAGCAGTCCAAAATTGCTTCACGACTTTAGAGCCATTGCTCTAACCTCCTTGATTATGAAGCAGTTTGAAAAACTAGTTAAGACAGAGCTTGTGGTCAAAACTGAGAGCCTGTTAGACCCTCTCCAATTTGCGTATAGGGCTGGAAGGGGCATTCAAGACGCAACGTCACTTTATTCAACCTTCTACATAAGCATCTAGAAGGTAATAAAAACCACACCAGGCTACTTTTCATTGATTTTTCATCAGCATTTAACACCATCCAGCCGCATGTCCTGGTAGAAAAGCTATTGGTTACTTTTGATTTGGATCCATGTTTGGTGGGTTGGATTCTTGATTTTCTAACAAACAGATCTCAATGAGTTAGAGCAGCCTCCTGCTGCTGCTGTTATCATTAGTCATACTTCTACTGTTATTATACACATGATTATTGTCACACATGTATACTGCTAGATATTATATTATTAATTATAATATTATTACTTTAATTAATGTTGTTGTAAGCTACTGCCATTACCATCTATCCTGCATCTCTCTCTCTCTCTCTGTCTCATTGTGTCATACGGTTTACTGTTAATTTATTATGCTGATCTGTTCTGGACGACATCTATTGCTCGTCTGTCCATCCTGGAAGAGGGATCCCTCCTCAGTTGCTCTTCCTGAGGTTTCTACCGTGCCCTGTGAGGCAAATTGTGATTTGTGATATTGGGCTTTATAAATAAAATTGAATTGAAGGGATACCATCCAGCATTCTGTCATCCTCTACTGGCTCGCCTTTTTTGATTATTTGTTGGTATGGTAATCTTTTTATCAAGAATAAGAATTCCCTCTGGAAAATTGTGAAAGTGGCCTCTAAGGTAGCCGGCATCCAATTGGATAGCCTAGATTACATCTTTAACAGACAGGTGCTCTTGAAAGCTCTGTCTATTTGCACGCATGATGTTCACCCACTCATTTATCAATATAGGCTCCTTCCATCCGGCCTTCACCTGTGTGTCCCACTGGCCACTAAAAACAGGTACAAATACTCTTTTGTTCCTATCTCTATCCGAGCATTGAATGCTGCTGAGGGAAGGAAGTAATGTCGTTCATTATTATTATTATTATATATCTTAAATTATTCATTGTTGTTTGTTGTTGTTATCATTGTTTATGCTGTGTATTGACTGGCACATGTTTCTTGATCGCTCCTTTGAGAGATTGCACTTTTCCAGACACTGTGTGTTTTATTGTCACTCTGTGCACTTTACTGGTCACTGTGCCCAGAACTCGTATGGTATTTATTATTTTTTAGCTTATTTAGTATCCTACTATTAAATGGAGAAACCTCTGTCCCTCCCTCCGTCCGTCCGTCATCATCCGTTTTTCTCTGGACTGCTTTGACCTACTTCTCTGAACTTGCACGTAGGCTTTCATGTTGGTCATGTGCAGACAGCCACAATACCGTTTTTGCATTTTTCCCACATTTCTACTGTTCATATTCACGTTTTTGTCCACTGCATATTCATACTGTCAGCACCATTAGCAGGTAACGCAAGTAGGGGACAGCAATGGGCCACATCAGAGAGATAATCCTTCTCCTCAAGGTAGGCCAGTAGATGGCACAGCTGCTTTCACCCCATCTCATATCCAGCCAATGTGCTCTCTAGCCCCTGGATTTTGTCCATCCATCATCATCCCAACTTCTGAGCATAATGCATCTCCGTGCATCTGCTCAAGAAAACATGGATGCCCACAGGAAAATGATGTTCGGCAAGTTTACGACAAGCAATTACAGAGGACCTACACCAATACCCAACAGTGCCAGAAGCTAAGAGAAATGGCGTATAAAGCAAGTCAACTGTCCTGCTTATCTTTGCTCGTTGAATAACTAA
Organism: Epinephelus lanceolatus; assembly: GCF_041903045.1. Lineage (NCBI taxonomy): Eukaryota > Metazoa > Chordata > Actinopteri > Perciformes > Serranidae > Epinephelus > Epinephelus lanceolatus. Next base: position 48,046,382 of record NC_135741.1, read on the forward strand.
AACATTGCGTAAATCTGTGTCGAGCATGATTAGCATAGTGTTAACCACTAAAGTCAACAGCATAATGTTGTAGAACTTGTGTGTAAAAAAGGAGGTGGCTGTAATTAAGTAGCTGTAACTGTATATAATAATCACAAACCACCAATAAGGTAACTTGAATTCTTTGTTACGAGGGTGAGCAGTACTTAATGAACCACAATTACAGAGGCTGCAACAAGAAACATTTATTGTACAAAGATATGCGTATAGGCTAAAACTGATGGTAGAAAATGTCTCTTTAAAAATGGGGGAAGGTCTTAAAAAGGGCAAGATAAAACAGTCTTAAAATTAATCAGTCCAAGAGGGCTCACTGTTGTGCTCCAAGTCCTTGCTTTAGCGCCCTCTATCCAGTTGACATCGGTCAGGCCCACACCGCCAAGGGTCCCTCTTCTCTACTCCTGGAACCAAGTAAAATAGCCAGCAGTCTGCACTTCATAGACAGGGATATGTCAATTGCAAGCAGCTTCACCAACAGACAGTGAACTGGTTGTAAGGAACTCACAGCTTTGGGCAGAAACTCCTACTTCTGCCAGTTGTGTTCAAAGGCCTCCAGTACACTGCTGGTTTCAGTCGTCTGGCCTGCTCTCACCCCTCGCCAAGGCCTCCTCTGCTTGCAAGGTGTGTGGGTCCTGTCAACAATAATGAGTCCACCCTGCTGCTCTGTCTATATAGGTGGAGGGGAAACAATCCCCTGAGTCACCATTGGCCAGTGTGGCCAGCCTGCAGCAGTTGATTGGCTAATGCAGCTTTCAGTCCATGTCTGCAATCACTGCCTCTATTGTGTTCAGCTGTGTCCAGTTAACTCAAGCATGCATGCAAATATATTCAAAACAAGAAAATGCTGCAGTCAAAACAATAACAATAACTAAAGACAGCAACTAAACAGAAACATGCAAATAAAATGCTGAACATACATGTTGATAAACAAAATACTCAAAACACAGCAAACAATGGTTTCAACTGAAGACAGCAACAAAACACAGCATAGTACTCTGTACTCAGCATGGCATGTGTGCATTTGTTTTGCTATTGAGTGGCAGGTGACACCTTGTATGGTAGCTTCAGCCACTAGTGTGTGAATGTGTATGTCAATGGACGAATGTGACTTGTAGTGTAAAAGCTCCTTGAGTGGTTGTGAGACTAGAAAAGCACTATACAAGTGCAGTCCATTTACCATTTACCATTTACTTTGTATTAGTCTTGTTCCCTGTTGCAGAGTTTTCCCCGATCTTAATTGGTTTTCATTGTTTTAAGTCTGTTTAATCCGTGCAGCTAAGATCGAAATAACTTTTGAGCTTCTAAAAGCAATATTTTAACAAGACTTACCTAACTACCGACAAGGACGCCTGTCATCAAGGTTTCAAATCACCAAGACAGACTTCACTGAAGATTACCAGCAGAGACAAATGTCCAGAAACACAGCCATACCAGCAATGCCCTCTCAGGACTGCGAACTACTTCAAAAAGCAAATAGAGAAATCACTAACCTGAAAGAATATATTCGACATCTCTCTAATGAGCTGAGGAAAAAAGACTCTTCTTATCAGTTTCATGGAGGTCGCTTCTGGGCAGTCTCGATGGATTTCCCCGCTCAGCACAGCCGCCCGGGACACAGCTCTGTGGGACCTCTACACTAGTCAACTGCTCTCCTCCTGCTTAACACCCAACCACCAGTCATCCTGAGCCGAAGTGGTGGTCTGGGGCCGCAAGGAATACTTGGACGGGGCTACCTCTCAGCCTCGCCTATCCCTCTCTCCTTTCCAAACATTTTATTGAGAGTGAAGTCTAGTATGCACAATCCATTAATTAATTTACAAATATAAAGGTTACTAAAATATAAATACAAATATAATATAGACCATCAGTAATTGATATACATAACTTACACGAACATCAATCTCAATTACGAAACTGACAGAAAAAAAAAACACCATAGTGAAAAAACTATAGAGAACAAAAAAAAGAAGAAAAAAAAGAAGAAAAGAAATTATCGATAAATTATACACTACAATAAATAAATAAATAGGTAGATAAATAGATACATTTATTTCCCACACCCCACCTCCCCTACTACACCACCCAGAGGATCTACTTTATAGCAGTAACAGAAACTACCTATAAGCAGAGTTAAGCTCTGCTACTTGGCCTCTCAAGATAGTGAATAAAAGGTTGCCAAATTGCATCAAATAAATTCACCTGATCATTCCTAATATATCTAATCCTCTCCAGCTCAGAGATATTGACAAGATCATTAAGCCACATTTTGACATGTGGACATTCTTTACCCTTCCATAGCATCAGCAAGCATTTCTTGGCAGATATAAGACAATAGCTAATAAATTGTCTATGGGCCGGTGTGAAATTATTTAATCTTTCTAGGGTATTGAAAATAATAGCTTGCACCTCTAGCTCAATTCTAGAGTCCAGAATATTTGAGATTGTGTCAAGAATGTTGCTCCAATACATATTAATCTTAGGACACATTAAGTAAAAATGTACAAGAGTGGCGTCATTAGACTGACACTTATCGCACAGAGAGGAAACAGAGGGAAACCATTTATTAATCTTAGATTTGGAAATATGTAGTCTGTGTACTATTTTAAATTGCATTAAACAGTGTCTGACATTGATAGAACATTGATTAATTTGTTTTAAACTCTGGTTCCATTGCTCCTCTGTAATCTGGATATTTAGATCTTTTTCCCATTTCTCTCTAATGCGAGATGTGTCAACCTTTTCATCCTGCAAAAGCATATATAATGTTGATACCAGACGGGGAGTACATGGTGACATTGTGACAACTGATCTAAAGGTAGAGTCTCTTATAGTGTCATAGGATGGTATATACTTCTGAACATAATCTCTAATCTGAAGATATCTGAAAAAATTGCATCCAGGTAGTTTAAATTTATCAACCAGTTGTTGAAATGAAGCAAAATTCCTATCAATATACAGATCTAGTAATGTTTGGATTCCACACTTTTCCCAAATTTTAAAGGCAACATCCAGAGTGGATGGCACAAATGAGGGATTTCCATAAATTGGCATCAGAGGAGCCAGAGAGCTGAGATTGAAATGTTTATTTAGTTGCTTCCAAATGCGAATTGATGCAGATATTATTTCGTTACCCTGATATTTTGATTTGGGAAGTCTGGAAGGTGATAAGAGAATGGCCCCTGGATTATATGGTGAACAGTCTTCTCTTTCTAATAGCAACCATTTATGTGAGGCAGTAATAGAGTGAAAGTAGTACATCCATACACGGACATTTACAGCCCAATAGTAACGGTTAAAGTTGGGTAAAGCTAAGCCTCCCGCTGTCTTAGATTTACATAGATGGGTCTTTTGTATTCTGGGACGTTTGTTATTCCAGAGAAATTGGGATATAATGGAATCCAGTTTTGAGAAAAAGGCCTTTGTTAAATAAATCGGAAGATTTTGAAATAGGTAAAGCAATTGGGGTAAGCAAACCATTTTAATTGCATTCACTCTGCCTATGAGAGAGAGAGGCAGAGTCTTCCAGTATTTTATACGTGACTGTAATCGAGAAATGAAAGTAATAAAATTTTCTTTAAATAAATCGTGGGTATCGTAGGTAGGTGAATTTATTAAGAGTCACTTTAAAAGGTAAGGTGTTTAATATATCTAGGTTGTGCAATCTGACAGGCATAAGTTCACTCTTATTCCAGTTAATACGGTATCCAGAAAAATTTCCAAAAATAGTAATAATTTCTAATGCTTGTGGAATGCTCACCTTTGGATTTTTTATGTACAATAATATATCATCCGCATATAAAGAAATCTTGTTTTGTGTTGTGTCTGTGTCATAACCATAAATAAGAGGTTCACTTCGTATTTTCTCAGCTAATGGTTCTATCGCTAGTGCGAATAGAAGAGGCGAGAGCGGACAACCTTGTCGTGTCCCTCTGTATAATACAAATTCAGGGGATATTATTTGATTTGTCAGAATTCTGGCCCTTGGACTTTTGTAAAGTAATTGGATCCATTTAATAAAGTCTTTACCTAAATTAAATTTATGAAGTACACTAAAAAGATAATTCCATTCAAGTTGGTCAAACGCTTTTTCTGCATCAAGTGCAGCAATAACTAGGTCCTCCTCAGGTTTTCGTGTAGTATATAATACATTAAAGAGACGCCTCAAATTAAAAAAAGATTGCCGGTTAGGAATAAATCCAGTCTGATCAGGCGTGAATGATTTTGCTGATAACTTTATTCAGTCTCAGGGCCAGAACCTTGGCAAATGCATCTAAATTAAGCAAGGATAACAGACGATACGAACCCACCCTCTTAGGAATGACAGTTATAACTGCCTTGCACATAGTTTGTGGAGATTCTTCATTCTCCACTGCATAAGTAATGACTTTATGGAGGTATGGAAGGATAGTTACTGACATTTTTTTTAAAAATTCTGTGGTAAAGCCGTCAGGCCCCGGAGCCTTGCCGTTCTTCAATCCTTTAACTGTGAACTGTATTTCTTCTAAGGTAACAGTTTTATTTAAGAAGTCTATATCTTCTTGGTTAAGGCTTGGAAGGTTACAGCCATTTAAAAAATTCTGAATAGAAATAGGATCCTTTTTAGACCTGGAACGATATAATTCTCTATAAAATTCAAAGAATTGATTATTGATTTCTTTACCTGTATAAAATAGTTTCCCTGTGCTATTTTTAATTCTCTGTATTGTACAGTCACTTTCTATTTTAAGTGTGTTTTAAGTTGTCTAGACAGCAAGTTATGTACTTTTTCCCCATATTCAAAAAATGTTTCCTTCATATACCACAAGGATTTAGTTATGTTAGAAGTAAAGATTTTGAACAACAAGATCTTCCTGTATAGTTCTCTGGAAGGATTTTGAGCATTGTTTTTATCCAGTTTTTTGATCTGTTGTTCCAAATTCTGTAGTCTTTCCTTATTTATTTTATTTCTAAAAGCCTCATTAGAAATGATATGCCCCCTCAGAACAGCTTTTAGACTGTCCCATAGCAGTAATGGTGAGACATCAGGGCCATCATTAGTCTCATAGAAAGTCTTTATGTGAGTTTCTAGAGTAGAACAAAACATAGGATCTGTGAGGAGTGTGGGATTCAGTCACCATCTCTTATGTTTTGCAGTGTTGTCTTCCATTTGTACAGTAAAAGAGAGGGCTGCATGATCTGAAATTGTTATGGTATGATATTTTACATTTTGTACATTAGGGAGCAGTTTAGTGTCTACAAGGAAATAATCAATCCTACTGTATGTGTTATGCACTGGAGAAAAAAAAGAATATTCTCGGCCTGTAGGATTTATAACCCTCCAAATATCTACTAAATTGGAATTGTTAATAAAAGAGGTAAGAAATTCAGCTGTTTTAGTCTTCTTTAATTTTTGCTGTGATGATTTATCTAGATATGGATCTAATACACAATTGAGATCACCTCCAATAATTAGATTAGATTGAGGAGCAGGTGCTGGTATTCGCGATAATATTTTACTATAGAAGCCAGGGCTATCAAAATTAGGTCCATAAATATTTAATAAGGTTATAGGACTAGAATATAGTTCACCTGTGACAATAAGAAACCTTCCTTGATTATCTGCAATAGTATCTCTATGTTTAAAGGGGATGTTTTTCCTAAAAAGAATAGCAACGCCCCTTGCTTTAGTAGAAAAGGACGAATGAAATGTCTGGCCAACCCAGCTACATCTAAGCTTAGTGTGTGCTACATCTTTAAGATGCGTTTCTTATAAAAACATAATGTCAGCAGATATCCTTTTAAGGTAAGAAAATATCTTACCTGTTTTTACGGGATTATTTAGGCCTTTAACATTTAAAGAAGTAAATGTTATCCCAAATTTGCCGATATCTGTTTTTTGGATACCACTATCTATCATAGAATTATTTTTTTTTTTACATTGAAAGATATAAGTCATTAAGCAAAGCATTACAATAATTTCTGAAAGATCCTCCCACCCAGAACTCACTCCAAAAAATACACCCAAAAGAAAAAAAAAACATAAGTGAATCAATCTAGTCGCAGAAAAAAAACGACGCGAATCCCTAATTACTATATGGAGCATAGCTAAGTATATATATATATATATATATATATATATATATATATATATACACATAGCTACAGATGGCCCTGTGTCAGCAAAGAACCAGATCAACATAGGCCAGAGCTCCTGCCAATTATAGGAATATAACCAATATAGCATACTGTTAACTTTCCATTATTTAACAATTAACAAGAATATGTGCTTTCACTGTCCCATTCGTTTTTTTCCCCTTTTATTCCACTGAGTGAGAAGAATATCACCCAAACATGAACTTAAGAAGCTGAGAGTAAAAAAAAAAAAAAAAAAAAAAAAAATTAATAAATAAATAAATAAAGGAGAGCAAGAAGAATACTCATCCGTTCAGGGATCTCAGCATTACAGAGTTAATCAAACCATAAATATATATATACTGGGCGCCTGCGCTCATCATCCCCGTGTACTTAAACAGGATAACAGAATCCAACCATGACATCAAAAACATAAAGACTGATACAAAATGTTATTTAAGCGGTTTGTAATTATGTCTCATGGGCTTGTTGCGGACCTATTGTACGCATATTTAAAAAGTTGTTGTTAAATCCCCTAATTTAGTTCATACAAATGCACTACTGTAATAGGACCGTAAACTCACCACTTATTCGGGGGGGACAAATTTGGACTAACAGGGGAAATGTCCAAATCATCTTGTGTCCTCTAATAATCATATTGTGGTGTTACGAATTACATAGTCCATGGCTTCCTTAGCGTCAGCAAATCTCTTTTCTTCTTTGCCGGGTAGTGTCACTCTCAGCCGAGCTGGGTATATGAATCCATATTTTGCACCTGTAATCCCACGAAGTGTACGTCTCACATCTGCGAAGGATGCCCGCTTCTTAGAGACCGAGGGAGGGTATTCAGGGAAAATATGCAGCCGCATAACTTGATGTGTAATGGGGTCAGCCTGCCGTGTGCATCGGAGAATTTCTTGGCACTCATGGTGATAATGACACTTAATTATTGTTGCACTCGGCGGCTTGTCCAGTTCTCTGGGCTGCTGAGCTGATCTGTGTACACGGTCCAAAAGTGGCGTTTCCCCCAGGTTAAGTACGTTTTTCAACAGTTCACCAGCAAAGTTTTTGATATTTGGGCCCTCTTTGCCCTCCAGTATGCCAATAACCCGCACATTATTTCTGCGCGAGGGTCCTTCCAAGGTTTCACACTTGTCCTCAAGGGTTTTCACCAGGGAAGAGAGTCGTGTGACTTCTTTCTGTAGATTAGTCGTCAAATCCGACATATGTGTCGCACTCTTCTCCAGTTCAGACAAAGTAGCACCATGAGTTTCTGTGGTAGTTTGGAGCAGGTGAATGGCGGTCTCGGTGATAACCTGCTGTGAGGTAAATTCCGCCCTCAAAGTGGTTGTTACCTCTGCAATCTGAGCATCTACGGTTGCACATATTTCTTGCTTAATTGAGTTAATATCCACCTTCAAAGATGCGATGGCATCGAGAATCACCTTGTTGTTTTCGGTTATTGAGCATGGCGGCATGGCGTCTTGTTCTTGTTCCTTCAATCCAGCTCTCCTCCCAGCTGATGGTCCGGCTCAGCCAGCTGATGTTCCAGATCCAGCATCTCAACAGCCATCATCTAGGGGAAAGACCTCCTCTAACCCTCTCTCCCGAAAGACGCCACGAGGAGACACTCTGAAAGTCCTCCATGTCTGAATCCTGCAGGGACATCCCACCACAACAAGTCTGCTGCCGCTGCCTCGCCACACCTCCTTTCCACCTCCTGCCCCTCCTTGAATGATTTGGATTGCTTCAGACCAATATCACTGCAGGAACCTAAGAAAAGTGTGTCACTTATGAATCCCTCCTCAAGTCCCCTTGCTATAATCCCAACAAAACTGTTTAAAGACACAATAGCACAATAGCACAGTCCTCTGGAGTTGTACCTGATCTTTTCAAAACTGCCTGTGTTGAACCGCTGCTGAAGGGCCCTGGTTAAGATCCCACAGACTTGGAAAACCTCTATCCCCAAACTCAGCTTTGTATCTAAAATCCTAGAAAAGGTAGTGCTGAATCAACTATTACTTACACTTAACAACAACAATGTATTGAAAAATTTCAGTCTGGTTTTCACAAGCTGCATAGCACAGAAACTGCCCTCCTTAGAGTCACAAATGACTTATTGATGGCTGCAGACTCCAGTTCATCTTCTGTGTTAATGTTGCTTGACCTCAGTGCAGCTTTCGACACTGCTGAGCATTCCATTCTCATAGACAGACTGAAACAGTGGGCAGGTATTACAGGAAGCGCTCCGGACTGGTTTTCTCCATATATAATCAACAGGAAACTTTTTGTCACTGTTCGGGAATATTCCTCAAGAACTGATCAGTTAAAACATGGTATACCACAAGGATCCGTTTTGGGACCTGTTCTGTTCACCCTTTACATACTGCCCCTGGGCCAGATAATATATCATCACAACATCTCACATGACACACAGCTCTATCTGTCTTTTAAACCCCCTGATACCAGTGAATTAGCATCTCTTCATAATTGCCTATGTGATATAAAAAACTGGATGTCCCAAAACTTCTCAAAGTTCAACTCTGAAAAGACAGAAGTTTTCATCATTAGCCCTGTACATGTCTCAAAACAGTTCAGCCTCTCATCAGCCCCATCACTCCGAACGTAAAATCAGGTGTAAAAAAAAAACCTAGGTGTTATTCGGAACAGTAATTTGACCCTGGAGCAACATGTAAAGAACATAGTCCGGTCATGTCCAACTGAGTATCAGATCAGCTGACTCTGTTCACGTCTTTAAATCTCATCTGAAAACTTACTTTTAAAGATTGGCCTTTCCTGACACTTGATAGACTTATTGTGTGTATGGGAATGTATGTATTTGCAGTCATGTGTATACCTATGCATGCTTACAGGTATATATGAGCTTAAGTGTATATATTGGTGAAGGCATATGTATATGCTTATGTTTTATTAGTATCACTTTTGTTTTGTATATTCCTCTTCTTGGAAAGCACTTTGTGCTTTCAGCTCGAAAAGTGCTCTACAGATAAAGTTATTATTATTACTATAGTCACGGATAAACCTATGGTAAAAGTTGGCAAATCCCAGAAACCTTTTAAGTTGCATATGTGATGTAGGAGTGGGCCATTCAGCCACTGCCTGAACCTTGGCAGGGTCAGCTTTTATCTGCCCCTTCTCCACAACGAAGCCCAGGAAACTGACTGAGGAAACATGAAACTCACATTTCTCTGCTTTAACATAGAGCCTGTTCTCTAACAGTCTTTGTAGCACTAATCTCACATGTTAAACGTGTTCCTGGAGTGAGCAGGAGAAGATCAAAATGTCACTTAAATAGACAAACACAAACCAGTTGAGCATGTCATGTAGGACATCATTAATTAGGGCCTGAAAAACAACGGGAGCGTTAGTTAAACTAAAAGACATCACAAGATACTGAAAATGACCTAAACAGGTGTTAAAGGCGGTCTTTCATTTATCCCCCTAATTAATCCTGACCAAGTGGTAGACGTTGCGGAGGTCCAACACAGTGAAGATGGTGGCTTGGTGGAGGGGACTGAAAGTAAATGAGTGGAAGGGAATACTTGTTCTTTATTGTGTGTAACATTCAAGCCCCTGTAGTCTATACAGGAGCGAAGTGTCTTGTCCTTTTTCTCCAAAGAAGAATCCCGCCCCTACCAGTGAGGAGAAGGGACAGATGAGACCAGCTACCAGAGTGTCTGTGATATATTTTTCCATGGACTCCTTTTCGTGTTTGGAGAGGTTGTACAGTTTGCTGGAGGGTAAAGGAGCACCATGGAGTAACTCAATACTATGATCGTATGGTCTATGGGGTGGTAGGGATTGGGCTCGGTCCTTATTAAATGCTTCCTGGAGGTCATGATACTCAGTGGGAACAGAGGTGAGATCAACAGGCTTGGGCAGAATAGAGGAGAAGGTTACTGGGGTAGGAATGATGGAGTGCAAACAGTGGGAGTGGCAAAACAAGCTCCAATTAGTAATGAATGAGGTGGACCAGTCTGTGAGGATTGTGGAGCTTTACCCGGGGGAAGACCTAAAACTGAGGGTGAAGTGGGTGAAGGAATAATATAGAGGAAAATAGTCTCATGATGATTACCAGAAACTAGTAGTGAAACTGCGATAGTATGGTGTGTGATCAGAGCGACTAGTTCACCATCGTGCGGAAACACTTCCTTGGGGAGGAACCTATGGGCAGGTTGGGCTGTGAAACAAACTCAGAGTAAATAAAGTTGTTGTCAGCACCAGAATCAACCAGAACTTGGAGAGGAAAAGAGACTTGTGACCAGGAGACAGTACATTTGAACATTTGAACCTGCTCTCAGCAGCCAGAATGCGAAAATCTATGTATTATGACAAAACGGAACCTGAACCTTGAGGTAAGGAGAGAACCCAGCTACTGGCCTCCTTGCCCTGAAGGAGATGGTCAAACACTTTGAGCATTTCTGAAGTGAACAACTGGTAGGTATGACAAATGGGAGAGTTTCTGTTAGAAATGGCTACAGGCCAGGCTGATGCTTTCTCAGATAAACTCATGATAAAGGCTATTTTAGATCTATCTGAGGAATATGTTAATGGCTCCTGGTCAAACACAAGAAAACATTGATGCAGAAATTCTCTACATGACCCTGATGTACCTGAATACATGACCAGAGTGGGAATGAAGGGTTCACAGGAATGACTGGGCTGGATGGCAGGAAGAGCCAGAAGAGGAGCCGGAGGAGCCGGAACACAGAGGGAATTTTGAGCATTTCTGAAGTGAACAACTGGTAGGTATGACAAATGGGAGAGTTTCTGTTAGAAATGGCTACAGGCCAGGCTGATGCTTTCTCAGATAAACTCATGATAAAGGCTATTTTAGATCTATCTGAGGAATAAGTTAATGGCTCCTGGTCAAACACAAGAAAACACTGATGCAGAAACTCTCTACATGACCCTGATGTACCTGAATATGTGACTGGAGTGGTAATGAAGGGTTCACAGGAATGACTGGGCTGGATGGCAGGAGGAGCTGGAGCCAGAAGAGGAACTGGAGGAGCTGGCAGAGTAGTGGAGTGAAGATCGGGAAGATCACGAAACAGAAACAGACAGGGAACGGGGAAGGGAGAACAACACACAAAATTCATCCAAAAACCAAAGCCAAAACAGAGTCATCACACATAGAAATATAAAACATGTAAAACTGACATCACTTAAATGTGTTTTTTCAGAGCTGTCTTGTTTCCTCCTCCATCATTGACATTCATTTCATATAACACTGGTAATTTGGCTTTTCTTTTATACACTTACCTCCTGTAGTTGTTCTTATATTGTTTATTTTGGTAAAATATCATATGTGGAGGTAAATATATTGAATACACTGAGATAAAACAGAAATATTATCTCAAAAAGCACAGGCTGATCTCATGGAACTTTTCATCTATTTTCAGTACTCTTATTGTATTGTATGACATTTTTCAGAGCATGAGTTATTACAGAAAATGTTTGGTTCATGTTCAAGATGTAATTCTTTGGCCCTAAAAGTTAAAAAAAAAAAAAAAAGTAGTATTAAAAAGATAAAAGTACACAAACTTTCAGTGTCTGCTTGAGCATTCATTCTTAAAAAGGAAAACATTACCACAAATAATATTACCAGAGTTTTTCCTTATCCGCTATGAGGGTCCAAAGGACAGAGGATGTCGTATGCTGTAAAGCCCTGTGAGGCAAATTGTGATTTGTAATATTGAGCTTTATCAATAAAATTGAATTGAACTGAACTGAATTGGGGCGGTACAGTGGTGTAGTGGTTAGCACTGTCGTCTCACAGCAAGAGGGTTCCTGGTCCGATCCCGATCTCCGGGTACTCCGGCTTCCTCCCACAGTCCAAAGACATGCAGGTTGGGGAGAGGTTAATTGGTGACTCTAAATTGGCCGCAGCTAGGTGTGAATGTGAGTGTAAATGGTTGTCTGTCTGTGTGTCAGCCCTGCAATAGTCTAGCAACCTGTCCAGGGTCTACCCTGCCTCTCGCCCAATGTCAGCTGGGATAGGCTCCAGAGCTCAGTGCTGCCATGCAGTATAGCTTGATGAGGCTACTATGCAAGGTGCCACTTGCTACTCAGTTTAGACATTCACATGCACTCACACGATTTGGGGTTTGGTATCTTGCCCAAGAATACATCAAGACGCGGACTAGAGGAGCAGGGGATCAAAAGACTGATTTTCCGACCTGCTCTACAATTTACAATTTCTTTTTGAAACATGACTCCACATATGTTGTGCTTACCCTACGAGAGCTCTGTCCTCTTCCTAAGCTCTCCTCAGTAGAATGAAAGACATAGCCTATGTACAGCCGCATAATGGGCTTCACCATGTCCTTTGGCGATTTCCACCCCTAGTATTGCGCAGACAGAACCAACTCAGAGGACCAATGATAGATTATTATTATGATACTTAGGTCATGATACAATATTATTGTGATACGTTGATTGAGTGTGAGGTGAGCCCTCATGTTCATAGTATTCCCGAAGTATTTTACTCTCATATGACAGTGCTTGCAAATCGCATGTGTCATATCCAAGTCCTCCTTTCCTTCTGCATTAAAAAATCCAAAATAAGTCCAGACGTTTGATTTAAAAGCCAATGGCACATTTCTGATTTCTTTCTCAGGTGCCTCCATCTTTGTTTTGATGAACTTCCTGCCAAATGCCGCTGACTGAGACCTCTGCTGACCTCACCAGGAAAAAAACATCAGCAATATCTAGTAGACCAAATAAGCAATCGATTTTATTATTCTACTACCAAAAGCTGCATTGAAATGTATATTTGAAAAAATTAGTAATGTATATGATAAAAGACTGATACTTGGCATCCATGCATTGATACAATATCGCCACACAAGATGTCACAACACTATGCTGTATCAATTTTTTCCGCCACCCCTACATAATACATGTGAGTTTTCTCTGAGTCATTAAGTATTGAATGTGTTTTGCAACCTGCATCACATGGTCAGCTCTGGGCACGTTACACACACATAGGAATAACTGAGAAGAGCCAATACATGTGCTGCTCGCTGTCATTTGCTTAGGTGGTCCTCTAACTTATTTGTATGAGGTTCTGGGGCTTCCACTGTGCATAATGATCATCCCTGCCTGATCTTCTAACATAATTTTACTGTGTAAATGTGTGTGTATGTGCACTTCCTGGGATGCTCCCTCACAGCAGCAGGTGTTGTTAGGTGAGTGTCCATTCAGACAGGGGTCAGAGCTGGAGAGGAAGTATTTAAATCCTTCACTATAAAAGTACAAATACCACACTGTAAAAATACAAAAGTCCTGCACTGAAATTGATACTTAAATAAAAGTTTTTAAGTCTAATCGGAAAAATGTACTACAAGTATTGTAGCACAAGTACTGTGCTGAGAAAAATGTCTCTGTGACTGTTTTAGTCAAGTATTAGCCTATTTAAGACCTCAAAAGATCATTATGACTCATACATTAATGTAAAAGCAGGATTTACTTTTGAAATTGGTTGAGGTGGAGCTCATTTTTAACTATTAACTAATTATTATTTTCATTATGGATGAATCTGCTGATTATTTTCTCTATTAGTTGATTGATTATTTGGTTTGTAATAATACTGACAATAGTGAGAGACTGTGTCACATTTAACCAGAGCCCAAAGTGACTACTATTTGTTTTGTCCAAACTTAAACATTATTAAAAATACATTGGAATTATTAAAATAATAAAAACCAGGTAAAAATCCTCACATTTGTGAAGCTGGAACCATGAAATGTTTTGTATGAAAAACATAAATTAGATGATTATCCAAATAGTTGCCAATTAAATTTCTGTCAGTTCATTTACTGACTAATAATTCCAGCTGTACTTGAACATTTTCATGTGTTTTATGTGTAAAATTTTAGTTTGTAAAGTAACAAGTAACTAAAACTGTCAGATAAATGTAGTGGAGTAGAGGTAGACGGTGGCATGAGAAGAAAATATTTCTACTTACAGACTTACTTTGTAATAGTGGCAAATATCGTATTGTCCAAAGAATCGATATAATATCGTATCATGATGAAACTGGTGATTTACACCCCAGAAACTTAGAAACTAAACCATAGATTGGCACAGAATAACCTTATTTGGGAATCCATTAAAGTCTTCAGCTTTTAAGTCATAAGCTCTGACATTTCCTTCAACATGTATGACTTGACTTGTGACTTGCTTGACCTGAGCAATTACTTGACTTCTATTGCTCGAATTATAGCAGGGACTGCTTGATTCTCACCACAGTAATTGCTTGAGACTTGAAGGTTAAGACTTGAGATTTGGTTGTGACTTGCACAAGTGTGACTTATTCCCACCTCTGCCAAGCTGTGCCAAAATGTATTGCAGAGAGATCCTTAAAAAGAAGCAGAACAGATATGTGTACAAGATATCCCCTGAAAAAGCATGCCAGTCCACAAACTCATGGTTCCCCCCTCACCATATGGTGAGGCACAATGGTAAGGACAGGACTGGGATCATCACAACACATTACCTGAATAGGTTGCTTTTCCATGGGCCTCTACCACCATTGCTTGGTGTCCTCCTGAGATTGTGGGAGCATGTGGTAGCAGTAAGTGGACACATCAAAGATATGTTCCACCAGATTCCGCTATCGCTAGCCAGAAAGGCAGTCCTGAAATTTATTTCAGGACTGCCTTTCTGGCTAGCGATAGCAGAAAGACAGGACTGCCTTTCTGGCTAGCGATAGGCAGAAAGGCAGTCCTGAAATTTATTTTGAAGGACATGAATCAACACTCAGCACCCAACATCTATGTGTGGCAGATGCTGCCCTTCAGGACAACCTGCAGTACCTGCTGAGCGAGCAACACTATGCTCAGGACAATGGGAGATACAGTCCAGTTGTAGTGGAGACAGTAGAATAGTTGTTTTATGTTAATAACTGTCTCCACAGCACCAGCACTGAGCAGGAATCTAAAACCATTTTAGACAGAGTGCTAACACCGGCTTTCTGGAGGCTTCAAGATCCACCAATGGGCAACTAATGTTCCAGCTGTTAATAAACACCTCCCCTCTGAAGCACGTCCCAAAAGCAGCAAACTATAGACCCTTTTACTGTTAGTAAACAGTATGATGGTTTTTTGGAGGCAAAACAATTTCCTTGTTTGCAAAACAATTCTCCAAAGAAATTAGCTAGTGCCTGCTAGCAAGTTCTGTTCGTTTGTTTTAGACAATAGTGGAAGATGATGCGAGTGGTCCATTCAGAAAGAGAGAGCACTGTTGAAATGTGCCGTCCAGTTATCCAGAGCACCGAGTGCATTCTGCCATTCTCAAAATGGCAGAGCACACTCAGGGAACTCTGTCCAGGGAAGCGGAGCGGCAGTGTGCCGACCGGAATGAAAGTTTGATTAACTGAACCATTTGTTAATTCATATTGAAATATAGCACCTCATTTTCTTCGACCAGCAGGGCTCTCATTTTAGTGTAGAGCATCAGACTGAATTTATGAATGCACCATGTCAGGTCACTCACTCTCCGGGACTTACTTGAATAAGTAAACACTGACCAATGGGATCAGATTGGCCAACTGGTTTCCTCCAGTTTGTTTTGCTATCAAAGCTACCACTAGCTAATGTGCTAAAATATTAGTGTTACAGAGAAATCCAATAGGCTATTCTTCTTAATACCTCCCCCATTTCTGGTTAGGTGGACATGATAACCCCTAATACAGATAGTGTTACTCATCCCTACAACAGTAAATACTTTTTCCCTAACCTGATGTGTGCACTATGCATGTCAGCATTTTTAAAGATCGCCCCCGTCCAGTCCTTTTGTCTTATCACATTTAACCATAACTGTCTTCGTTTTCATTGATGGGCAGAAGTGGATGGTATGTGAGACATTTTTTTTGAGCCATGACTCCTTCTATTCTGGCTTCCAATAACACAACAAAATGACATTTTAAGACTCCTATGTAGCCTACAGCCCTGTGGTGGCAAGCCATATTCTGCCTCCAGATTATAAAATTATGTCAGCCCTAAAAGGGTCTATTGCCTTCCAAGAGTAGAGCTGACATATAAAGGCCACCAGGCTTGAGGTGGAACTGCACCAGTGACACCATGGGATACAAACACAGGCCCCTGGAGACCTCCAAGCCCACAGGTACATTTACATTTACACCTGAGGTACATTTACAAGGTTCTTGCATCTCATGACTCAGTCAGGGTTCATAGGATCTTTCGCCTCTCAAGCCAAGTCCTCATTAAGAATCTGTGGAAGAAAGATCCACAGATGGTTGAAATCAACACATGCAACCACCAACCTTGTGGGATTGAAGGTTAGGCTGGGAGCAAGAACTTCCAACCCTATAGCACCTATACCTTCTCAAAACCTCAAAACAAATGGAAACTGTCCTTCCTCACATCATCAGCAAGCACTGGAGCTGCCCAACAGTCATCTGTGGCCTCATGAGTGGCCTGGCTAATTGTGGCTAATTCCACCACAGAAAAGATATGACAGTTTGGTGTGTTAAACTCCATCTTGCATCAACAGTTTTCCCTTTTAAGCTTGTAATATTTCTGCACCACCTATTTCTTTTTCATCTTCTGGCTACTTTCTTTTTACCTTTTTACATAAATTACATTTTACACAAAAACTTAAAACAGGTGGAAACTCTTCATGATGAAAATGACTGATCAGATTTCAACAAAAATGAGAATGTCTGTGGCTGTGGAAGCCAGAATGGACCATGCCACCACTGAGGCAACACATTCTCACCCCGACCTCATCACGTATTGAGGTTTGGTCATGGACATTCCACGTCAATAGCCCCTTATCCACCACAGGAACAATTATCACTTACCCAGAATTTTGAAAAACCTCTGCGCATTTCCACTGAAATTACCCAGGCAAAAAACTTTCCCTCAACCCCAAATTTACACTGGAAAAAGTACCTAGAAGGGGGGTAGGACTTTTCAGATTACCCGGAATTCTTGAGGGGCAGGGCTGTTTGCTGAACAACACTGATCAGTGGAACACACACATGCAGCGTTCCACACTTCCTGGTACGGGCAGCCGCTGAAAACATTATTTCATTTCTACAAGCTCCACTTCGTTTGTGTTTTGATTAAGGATGGGTACCGAAACCCAGTACTAAATTAGCCCCAGAGCTAAATTATCAAAGACCGTAGTATTGATAAGCACTAACGGTATCGATTCTTTTGTGCCGGCGCTGAACTCCTCCACATACACACACACACACACACACACACACACACACACACACACACACACACACCAACGCGACACAGTAACTGGTGAACAGCTGAGCAGCTGCAGTGGAAACAAAGTGAAGATAACTCGAAAATGACCGCAGCTAGAGTCATTACCGTTGTAGTGATCAACATATTAAGCCTCACCAAGGGGCACCAAATATGTTGGGATTTAAATTCGGGCGGGGGAGGTGTTTGTCTGGCCGTGTGGTCTGGACAAAGACAAAGGGAAAGAAGCGGGAACTTTGAGATGCCAGTTTGGGTGTAGTTCTGTTGAAAACCTATTTGTTAATGAGTCTATGTGAATGTGATTTGTGTTGCAAATAGTCTGTTTTAGTGCAGAGATTGTTTAATTGTGTGCAAGAATCTGTTTGTAAACAGTATTAGCAAACTAACATCACTTAGCTTTGGCGAAGCCAACTCATCAATGACCTGACTGCAAACAATCACAGCAATAACTCAATGACAGTATTAAATCACATACAACAAGTTAAACAGTCTTGCTTAGCCTGTAAAGCTGTGATGAAGCTATGCCCAGTTGTTACTTTACCGATCCTTGAGTGGATGGGAAAGAGGTGGTGTACTGCTTTGTTAGCCAGCAGAAAAAGGCTGGGAAGAGCTGTTCCAGCTGCAGTCTTTGCTGTGTCCTTGTTCCAAAGGTTCTGATCCGAGGAAGCCAGTTGCTCGGGGTCCTTGCAGAGTTGGGTGCTAACTCACTTAGTTCCTTGTTGCTGGAAAGCTGGTTGTAAACCTTGTGCTTGCAAGTCTAACTCTGGTTCAGGTTTGCCTCAGCCTTGAGCGTGGTAAAGTAAAGGTATAGTTCCACTGATTGTCACACACCTGAGTGTGTGAAATCTGTTCTCAGCATTTGACCCATCCCCTGAGGGAGCGGTGAGCAGCAGCGGTGCCGCGCTCGGGAATCATGTGGTGCTCTGACCCCCTAATTCCAACCCCTGATGCTGAGTGCCAAGCAGGGAGGCAATGGGTCCCATTTTTATAGTCTTTAGTATGACCCAGCAGGAGATTGAACCCACAACTTCCCAGTCTCAGCGCGGACACTTTACCACTAGGCCACTGAGCTGCCTGACTTGCCCGACTGTGGGCAAGTCGTGGTCCAGGAAAAAGAGAGTCTGTGAGCAATTGCCCCACCTTTGATGGTTCAGGGCAAGGAGCAAGGGCCTGAGCATCTGGGCTGTTCCAGGCCCAACAGGAAAAAGGTGTGGGATGCTCCGCAGTTCCCGAGTAAGAGAGCAGAACTGTCTGAAGGAAGCAAACCTTCTACAGATGCCTGTGACATCAGAGAGTCACATGTCACTGTAAAAGTCCTGTCCAATCAAGTTGTGAGACTTGTGTCTCACTGAGGTGTGAGGTGAGACATCCTGGAGATGGGTGTCAAATAGCTGTCTTTGTTTGGAGAACAAAGAGCATGCAGGGAAGGAAGCCTTTAAATGTCCAGTTTAGATTTTACCAAATGACAAATCATCTGTGGTCCTGTGAATCCCAACACCGTAAGTGACATTAAACCCTAGCAGGTAAGGAGCCAATACTTTATCAATATGTGTGTTCAGCAAGCATGAACATGTAAACATGTAGACAGCAATATTCAATATGTTCTGTCCACAGTCTCTCATCCACCAACACTAACGTTATGTCTTACACAAGGACAGCACGCTAGTTCAGCTGAAAGTGGATTGTTATTAATAAGCTGAAATGACAGCTGTCTGTATGTAGACTAACTTAGTTTGACACTTATCTTAAAATGCTTTTAAACTTAGCTGGCTGAGACAAACGGCCCCAACTCTTTACCAGCACGTAACCAGCCAAGCTGGCTGAGACAAATACAGGGCACATGCTGAATCATCTACGTCATCATGCTAATTTGAATGAGGTGCAGTGGAAACGTAAACCTTACCATGTCTAAGTAGGGCTGATGAAATGAGTGTAACGGTTGTGTAATGTGTAATGGCTGTATTTCGAGACATGATAAATGCACTAGAAATATTTAGCTAAATAAATAAATATATTCCATGCAGTTGCGCCATCCTCTCCCCCTCCTGCGCTCACAGAGTGGACAATGAGACGTTAGAGGCAGTGCGGATTAAATACGTATTTAGAAAGAATTTCAATTCAGGATTTGAGTTGGATTTTACAATGTTTTTATGAAACAATTTTTGATTGATTGATTTATTTCTGGAAGACAATAAGACAGTAATCCTAAGGATGACATGCTAAAGTAAAATACTTATTTCCAACATGGTCCTTGGTGTTTACACACAAGAAACAAATAAACAAGAAGCAGACAAACTCAGACTAAAAATACATACAGTAAATAAGAAACAGCTGTAAAAACTATCCAGTTCATCAATAAATATCCACCTTGTTCCATAAAATCTGCTTGACCTGTCTTTTAAAAATCCCTCGTGATGAGAGGCGTTTTGTAGCAGTTGGCAAACTATTCCTTGCCATGATACTAGTATAAAAGAGTTTTTAACTGCATTATTAGCTCTAGGAACTATGCAAGAGCGGATGCTGGCCCTAGTGTTATGACTATGCTGCATGTGGACCATGTATACATGAGAGCATAAATAATTATCACTCACTCCAAGCGCAGAATAAAGCCGCTGGATTTAATTTCAATGATAACGTGGATCTAAGGTGGATATAGCGTGACACTAAATTTGTGTGAGACATCAATAAAAATCTGACTCCACTTTTCCACCTCGCCGTCTGCGTCGCCACTTCCCAGTGTCTTCCAAAATGTGCGCACGCATGACTCGGAGTTTGCTTACAGGTGCGCACATTCTCCCGCCAAGTTTATTTTTATAAATCACAACCTTTGCGTGGTAAGTGGCGTATGCCACTTTCAAGCCCCATGTTGTGCGTAAGCAAGCTTTATAAATGAGGCCCCCGGTCTTGTCATACAAAGTTTGATGGAGTGTCAACTGAACAATATGGAGATATTTCCATCTTGAAAGCCGGACTACAAATGTGGATAGACAGGGAGAAACACACGCAAGCCTAAGACGTGGTAAGATACGATATTCCTCACTATATGAAGTGACTGATAACAAGATCTGTATAATGGATTGTAAAGAAATTCGTCAGGTTTTTATTTTGTAGATAATTAATCTGTATTTATAGCGTGATGGGATGACAGCACAATGATGCGTGTTGTATCACTGGAAAGCTCTGCTTTCATGTGATATGCGTGGCATTTCTGTGCGATGCTGCATTCGCGAGTAATCCATCCAAGAGTAATGTGTGTGCACAGCTGTATCAAAGCTCTGTTATACATAATTTTAGTGTAAATTTATCATTCTTTTTCACTGTGAAAACATTGGACTACCGACAAGTGCTTGGCCTTGTCGGAAAGCTACAATTCCACTGTTTCACATGATATGACGCACGGTAGAGGAGAAAATCAATAGAGAAGAACAGGTGTGAATTTGGATGCACTATGCGTCGTTCGGGCCCATATAGGGTTAAGCTGGAATGGATCAGCCATTTGGGAGTCTTCCCAAACCTCCTGATGGCCAGCTTGCCCCTGATGAAAAGTTAGAAATACTGCGGATTTCACTGACAACTTTCAGGTGGCTAAAGTATATTTGTAGTTTTCCAAGGTTATAAGAGGATTCGGAAAGCATAAATAAAGTTAAGATACAGCTTCTACTTTATGACTAAAAGATATTTTGTAACTTTGCCAATTCAATACTAACATATTCTTTCAAAGGCATAACATTATAGCACTGTTAAGCTGTGGTTTAGAATCCAGCAAGGACATTATGAAAGTCTTCTGCACAAAAATGTAACCATCACTGTAATGATGTGGGTTTATTGACTGAAATACAAATGTTTTGAATGCATAAATTGATTTAGCAATGTACACACACACACACACACACACACACACATATACATACATATATATATATATATATATATATATATATATATATATATATATATGACTTAAGACCATTATCATGATGCAACAGGTGTAGCAGCCTCTCACAAAATCAAATCAAAGTTATCTTAATCCAGCAATGTATCCCCATTGCAGGATGAATAGTTATCAATTAACACAGCAATCATAGAATAAATCAGAGATTAAGGCATCAATTCAGAGATCTGGAAGACGTCTAAAAAGCCATTAGAGACCGTCAATGCATGTGACAAATTTCATGCTGTTCCAGCCAATAGTTGTTGTGATATTTCACTCAGAACCAAAACTGTCAACCTCATGGTCCTCTGAGAAAAACTTGGAGATGACCAAGGTCATTAAGGGAGTAGTAGTAATACTAATAGATGTTGAGATCTGAAGTGAACCTATCAAGCAACTATCTACAGCCATGCTACCAGCTTAGTAGCTCAAAAGTCTTTCTTAAAAAGCTGTATAAGTGAAGCATTCTTGATACAACTGCTTGTCTTTTTTTAAAAAAAAAAATTCAACTTATCAGCAGAAAGGGCCTCTCAGAGGTCAAAGGGACAGGAAATTGAACAGTTTCACACTTTGCTCATCTTTATCATCTCAAATTTTGTTGTTGAAGGTGGCAGAGGAGCTGGTGACGTTGGCATATGAGAATGGGATCAATCTGTTCGACACAGCTGAAGTGTATCATGCTGGAAAGTAAGTATGGCTAAATAAATAAATTGTTATTCCAAAAAGCCATCAAAATGTGACTTGAAACATGTTTGTTTGTGCTTAGCCACATAAATGGGTCTGTCTTTGTGTTCCCAGGCTATAAGCAAATTAGTATAACTACCATTCCAGGTAGTGCACATGAAGCTGTTTACTACAGCTTTAAATACTAGAAGAAAAATAATTTGTCCACTTCAGCATTCTAGTTACAATGACAAACAATAGTTAACTATACACAAATGTGTGTGTGTGTGCGCATCGGGACCGAACTCCGCTTTGCGCAATACAGAGAGCAGAGGAGGATTGTAAGGGTGTGACCATGTAGAGACAGAAATGACATGCCGTCATGTAAACAATGTAAGTCATCACCTAATAAGGTGAAATGTTTCACCGTATAACACTATAAATAGTATATTGTTATGTTATTATATGAAACGTCCGTCACTCAAAATAATATAACTTTAATTTATGAAGGGATCAGATGAAGCCCTTTCGTCTCCTCTTATATGCTTTACTCTCAAGTGTGTGAATTGACCTGGATATGAAGCGTCCATAGCACCAAATAATATAACAGTAGTTTCTAAAGAGCTATGACAAAAAAACAGCAGAGCACCACTGCTGCTTGTTGCATATAGGGGAAACACTGTTGCTCAATGGATTGGAATACACAGTATTCTTCCAAATTAGCCTAGTGTTAGTGTATTAATATTCAGAATTTCGCTTCAACAAGCTCTCTCTTTCTTGACCATGTTTGCATCCCTGAGAATAATGCCCAACAACATTGCTCAAAAAGTTGCTGTGTATCATCAGTCTAACAGTTGTGTTGGTGAGTCAAAATGAATGAGGGCTGCTCAATATTAGACAAAACTGACAATGCGACTACGATTTTGTATACTGCGATATATACTGCAATATACAGTGTATTGCAATAACTTGAATAGCTCTATTCGGAAAGAAGTCATCATTGGAAAAGGCTGTATTTGCATGAAATATACATTTTACAGTCAGTCTGTCATGGAAGTTGAGAACTTCACAATCTTAAGTATTAACCAGCAAAATAAGTATAGTATATTGCCTTTGACTAACATTATATTGATATGATGAACTTATACTACGAGTCTCACAATGTGACTGTTGCACAAAAACACATTGCGATGGTGATGCTCTAATGATATTGTGCAGCCCTAAATTTAATTGAATTCTATGGTTCATCATAGAAGAATAACCAGTTTTTGGATTGGATTTATGACCCCTGGACCATTTTTGCACTGCATAGGAGTGACCCCCATCAAGTTGTTGGAAGTAACTAAGTAACTTCTACTTTAAGTACATTTTAAACGAACTACTTTTTACTTTTACTTGAGTAGATTTTTAGATGGGTAGCTTTACTTGTATGGAGCTACATTTGTTTCTTTATTATTCAATCAAACAGAGTAGGTTTTGCAATCAAAAAAAGATTTGAGATCAAAAGTATCAATATTGCAATCAAAAAATGTTTTATTGCAAGTAAAAAATGACTGATTAAAAAAATGCAAATCCAAAAGTTTTGTTTGCAACTGAGGACGGATCCCTCTTCCAGGATGGACAGACGTGCAATAGATGTCGTACAGAACAGATCAACATAATAAATTAACAGTAATCCTTATGACACAATGAGACAGAAAGAGAGAGAGAGAGAGAGAGAGACAGAGACAGACAGAGAGAGATGCAGGACAGACGGTAATGACAGTAGCTTCCAACAACATTAATGAAAGTAATAATATTATAATTAATAATACTATATTAATATCTGGCAGTATACATGTGTGACAATAGTCATATGTGTATAATAACAGTAGAAGTATGACTAATGACTAATGATGGCAGCAGCAGCAGGAGGCATCTGGCAGGACCACGACAGCAGCACAACCCCACTCGCACACTATCCAGGCACCGCTGCAATACGAGTTAACCTGAGAGACAGTGGAGCACAAAGGCTCCGGAAAGCCTTTGTGCTTTGTGCTTCACTCTGACAGACACTATGTGTACTCAGAGTTAATTTGATATGAGTTGAGTTTTCCTAACTTAGACCAGCTAAGCTTGATGAACTTTGTAGTTATTTTTTTCACTTTTTGCACATGTACAAAGAAGGACATGATCAATATATCTTTATTAACAGGCTATGTACATTACAGACAGCTTAAAGAACTGTGCATGCACCCAAATGACTCATTCTACTTCACACTCTCACAATAGCCCTAAACTGCAAGGAGGTATCTCCCAGTGTAGGTATGTAGCACATACTGTCCCTTCATTATACTATATAGTGATATTCATTTGCCTAAGATATTCTGTTTATCTTATCATCAGCTGTCATTCTGCAGGGCTAATGACAGTTGGAGAGACATAATGAAGCACCAGAACATGCTTTACACTGTACCTTTTTAAGTGCACGTTCTGGAGTGAAGGAACCAATAAATATGAAGCCAAATGACTTATGCTATGTAACAGAAAATGACAATATTATGATGCTATTTTTGCTTATTTAATGTTGGTTTGTTTACAGTTTACATTGCTAATTTGCTAAGTATATGTGTAAAGAACTGGGGCCATATTCACAAAGCTTCCCAGTACAAGGAGTTGCTCCTACTGATGTCATTCTAGGAAAGTTATTACAATTGTGACATTTTCTTAGAATTTCCCCTTAAAGTTAAGACTAGGTCCTTATAAAGATAATAGTTATTCACCAAGCATCTCAGACCTTAAAAGAGCTCCTAAGGTGGAAGAGTAGGGAGGAGAACTTTTCAGAGGCGTATGAGTTTCTTAAGCAGAGAGAAAATGGCAGAAAGACGAAGAGGTCTGAGAAATATTCTTCAAACAATGGATGACAGTGAGTAAATGAAATGCTACAGATTAGATTGTGCTCTGATATGTATGGTTGACGTCATCAGGGATACACACACATTTCCCACCCAACTCAGTAGTACTGTAACGCCAGAAATAAAATGATCACAATATTAAGACATTTGGAAAACTAAAAATGCAACAGTACAGCAGTGATGACTTGGGTCTGTGTACCTTCCATCAGCAGATTGATCCCACTAATAGTGACAACACTTTCACAGTCAGCTGTTCAGTTAATTTCCACTGGGTGTCCACACCTTGTAGGCGCAATAAAGGGCATGTCTGTGACAACCAGTCATATCTGTTAAACGAATGCATCATACCTAGCAACGGGGTCAACCACACCTCACTAAGGTCAAAGTTTCTGTCCATTCCTTGCTCAGAGTTGCTCCGAGAACTTTCCTAAGTCACACCTAAGCTAGGACTTCTTTCTAAAAAACTACATGAAAGTTCTTTGCCTTTTAAGTTGAAGCTGTAAATATGTTAATATAAATAAGTATGTAACTTGTATGCTGCTGCTTGACTCTTGTTGTCATCCTAAAGCCAGAACCACTTTCACAGTTTTATATTACAGTGAGAATTTTGAGGTTTAAAAGGTGTTTAAAAACAGTGATGGTGAAAAGACATTTAGAATAGATTCAAAAGTGAATTTATTCTCACTGACTGTTTGAAGACGTTCATTTAACAGTTACATTTAGACCATATTTCACCAGGATTTGCAATATTGACTTTCAACTGAGAAAGTTGGTGTGATTTCTTAGTTAGGCTCCAAAATGATGACAGACAATTATTTGCACACTGTGGAGGATAAAAAAGTCACTATTGCAAATCCTGGTGAAATGTGGTCTAAATATGAACGTCTTCAAATAGTCGGTGAAAAAACTTTCGCTTTTAAACCGACTCTGAACGTCTTTTCACCCAGACCATAGTCACACAGTTTTTTAAACATCTTTTCAATGGAAAAAAATGTTGGCTAAGATCAGTATTGTCTCTCTTGTGACCTACAACTGAACAAATTCTCAAAATAATTAAACAAATTTGTAATTTTGAGATGTTGATGTTATAACTGCATTTTAGCCGGTTGAAAAGAGGGTGAAAAGAGGTCTTACACATTCAGACAAAATATCACCCTGTTTTCAACTAGAATTCAACGCTGACCCTGACACCCTGGTTGGTGTTCTGGTTCGATTATGTATATTTACTAGAGTGACATCAAAATAATCTCTCTCTCTCTCTCTCTCTCTCTCTCTCTCTCTCTCTCCCTCTCTCGCGCTCTTGCTCCCCCTCCCTCTCTCTCTCTGTCCTAATCTCCTTTTCCAGGGCGGAAGTTGTCTTGGGAAGTATCATAAAGAAGAAAGGTTGGAGGTAGAGTTTTAGATTCTTTGTGCATACTTGATAATCTTAAAACTGGTAGTATCATGTTAGAAGGTTTAAAACTCATAAGTATGTCCACACAACCATGGTCTTACAAAAAATCTCTATCCACACTTGAACACAAAAAGGACTCCAAATGCTCACCAGAAAAGTTGAGTCAAGCCAAGAAACTGCATAAAAAGTCAGATATTTAGCCCTATAAACACCTGCAAACTTTCTGCAAATAAACAGCTGTTTATAGCCTGTGAAGTATGTGTTCACCTGTGTTATAAATTATTGGAAATAAAGTTGTAGCACTTTGCAGCTAACTCAAAGAAGAGAAGCAGTTGATAATGTCCACAAATTGGGAAAAAAATCAGGTCAAGGAGCTCCTTACCCTCCGAGCAAAAGACAAAGTTAGCTGCCTTATAACAGGGACACTAAATAATTGTTACTGCCATGTTAATGCCATTGTTATTGTTTTGAAAGTGCTGTCGACAAGTTTGTTGTAAGTCACACTAGAGGCTGATGCTGTTGTGTTATATGCCATGCCCATCAAGGACAGGAAAGGACAGCTTTTTTCATTAGTGTCTGATGTTGGAAGTCACTGTCCAAGCGCCAGATTTCGACAACTTAGGAGTGAGACCAGGTTGACCGTTGATATTAAGGGGGGTGTAGTTCCTTTCTTGTTTCCTCCCAAAGTCCACAATCAACTCTTTAGTCTTGCTAATGTTCAGGAGTAGGTTGTTGTCCTGACACTATTGAATCAGATCCTCTACTTCCTTCAGGTAGGCCTTTTCATTGTTATCTGTGATCAGGCCCACCACAGCTCTGCCGTCTGCAAACTTGATGATGTTGATGTCTGAAGTGGCTACACAGTCGTGTGTGTACAGGCAGAACAGCAGGGGACGCAAAACACAGCCCTGAGGTGCTCCTGTGTTTATGATGAGAGGGGAAGAGATGTGTCCGCCCACTCTCACCACCTGGGATCTGCCTGTCAGGAAGCCAAGGATCCACATGCTCAGTGAGGTGTTTAATCCCAGCTCCTTGAGCATTGTGACCAGCCTGGAGGGAATTATGATGCTAAACGCTGTAGTCAATGAACAGCAATCTCACAGAGCTCCCTTTCTTTTCCAGAGGAGACAGGGTGGTGTGGAACATGTGTGCTATGGCGTCTTCTGTAAATTGTTTGGGATGGTAGGCAAACTGTAGTGAGTCGTTCAAAGCACTTCATCACTAGAGAGGTTAGAGCCACTGGGCTCTGGTCATTCAGACAGGTTGGTTTTGTTTTCCTTGGTGCAAGAATGCTGATAAGAATGGACTTCTTGAAGCACGTGGGTATGACAGACAGGAGATTTTTGTAAACACTGTTGCTGCCTGGCCAGTGCATAGTTTAGGGACCCGCCCACTTTTACAGTCTGTTCCTGATACTTTCTTGGTGTTCAGGAAGAAGACAGGTGTCAGAGGTGCACCCACCCATCCATTAACCTCTGCTTCAGTTGTTTTTGCTTGTTGGCTACTCTACTGCTTGTACCTGTGTATGGCATCCTGGATGGTTCTAGTAATCCATGGTTGTTTCTGACTGTGGAATGATTGAACTATAGTTTTGGGTACAGTTGCTTCTTATGTCTCTGTTGTCAATCTGCCACAAAGTTTACATGTTAGAAAAGAGTCAGGGCCTGAAGACATTTACATGCCAAAAATTATATTTACATGGCCACCTAGTGGCAACAGTATATGTCATGTTTTATACTTTGATGTACTTATGGTAATCAAGGCCTTACGACCTTAATGATGGTGTCTTTTGAAGACTGTGATATTACATTGAACACCGTTGCACTGACGACACATTATTCACCATGATTTGTTTTAACTTGAGTGTATATTTTTCTATCTGCCCCAAATTTCATGTCCCACACAAATCCAGGCCTGAAGACCTAAGCGTACCGGAAATTTACCTCTAATTATAGTGCCACCTACAAGCAACAGGAAATGACATGGTTTACACTTTGATGTACTCCTCCTAGCAGGTTGACCAGATCTACCTCAAATTTGTTTTAAAAAGCGACTGCATGTTTTGCCATTAAACAGGAAGTTGTTATAATTCAAATACACATTGTCCAATCTGACCCAAGTTTCTTTTGCTTTGCAAGAGTCCCTGCCTGTGGACAGTTTTCGCACTAACATAGTGTGATCTACTGACAACAGGAAATGAGATGTTTTATACTTAAGATTTACCCCTCCTAGCAAGCTGACCAAATCCACCTCTAATTTGTTACGATAGCAAACATTTTGCACTTCACGCTATAAAACAGGAAGTTGTAATTTGTGGATACAATGTCCAAATTTCTCATGCTGCATAAGAGTCCCAGTGTCATGACATCTACGTGCCAAAATTGAGTTATAGTTATATCACCACTAACTGGCAACAAGAAATTACATTAATGTACTACTGTGTGTGTAGTTACATGAATCTGCCCCATCCAGTCCGCGACCTGGAAGCAACATGAAGGGGAACTCAAACACCAAGCCAACTGAGCAACTTGAGCAGCTTGTACCAAAGAAAAATGCCATGTCCATCATTTGGACACATTTTGGCTTTTGTGAAGATGACACTGAACAGAAAGAAATCAAATGTAAACACTGTGGAAAAAAATTTCAGCGACCAAAGGTAATACCACCAATCTGTCTTAGCACTTGGAGCACAATCACGTTACCAAATATGAACAGTGCCCAGTTAAAAAAAGACAGACTGCCAAACGGCCAGCAACAAGTGCTTCCACAAAACAGCTTTTGATAACACTAAGTTATTTACAAATTTACAAACCTTAAGTTATTTTCTAATTTTTCACATGGCAATATTTAAAATAATTTATTTTGTTTGCAAGAAATGCAAGTTACTTATTTTCTATGTTTTCAGGGAACTTACTTCTTACATTAAAACTAAAATATGACCTTTTTCGTAAGATGTTTTCATTTCAAGCGATAAAATAATCGTTCATTAATCGTAATCGAGGTAAAATGTTCTGTTAATCATGATATTGATTTGAGGTCATATCGCCCAGCCCTAAAACTAGATTTTAATTTTTGTGTTGAATTTGGCAATGTGCTTGATAATGTCTGGATGTTTTTTGTCATTGAAATAAATTGTTTCCATGTGTTTTTCCGAGAGTAGGCAACTACCACAGTCTGATTTCTATTTTATATATGTTCTCACATGCAGGCGTTCCAGTTTAGTCATCACCACCAAAATCTTCTGGGGTGGAAAGTATGTATGTTACCTTTTTCTCTCCTTCTTTCACTCTATGATTGCAAAACAGGCCTCCTACAAGCCATAAGCTTGTGCTTTACATGTAATAATGTGTAATACATTCTAGGGTATTTTATTATTCTCCAATAAAAATCAAAAGGAAAATTGTTATTAGAACTGCATATTGACGAAGAAATATATCATCGTTAATTTCCTTTTTTATTTTGTTACTCACCTCTCCTCTCATTTCAGATCCCCACTTCCTGCTCTTGTGTGTTTCCTGCTTCTGTGATTGTCCCCACCCTGTTTTTTTTTTCACCTGTTTCCAATGACCCCACCTCCTTTGTGTATTTAGTCTGTGTGCTCCCTGCTCCTTGTGCCAGTTAGTCATTGTACCTAGTGTCAAGTACACTGCCTGGCCAAAAAAAAAGTCGCCACCTGGATTTAACTAAGCAAATAGGTACGAGCCTCCTATTGGATAATTACTGCATGGGCGATTATCTTTCAGCTGGCAACAAGTTATTTAACCCCAACTGGTGCAATGAGTTGCTTCTCATTTCCTAAACAACCATGTCGAAAGACACATCCCGTGGTCGTGGAAAAGATGTTAGTCTGTTTGAGAAGGGTCAAATCATTGGCATGCATCAAGCAGAGAAAACATCTAAGGAGATTGCAGAAACTACTAAAATTGGGTTAAGAACTGTCCAACGCATTATTAAAAACTGGAAGGATAGTGGGGACCCATCGTCTTCGAGGAAGAAATGTGGCTGGAAAAAAATCCTCAATGATCGTGATCGGCGATCACTTAAACGTTTGGTGAGATCAAATCGAAGAAAAACAACAGTAGAACTCAGGGCTATGTTTAATAGTGAAAGTAAGAGCATTTCCACACGCACAATGCGAAGAGAACTCAAGGGATTGGGACTGAACAGCTGTGTAGCCTTAAGAAAACCACTAATCAGTGAGGCTAACCGGAAAAAAAGGCTTCAATTTGCTAGGGAGCATAAAAATTGGACTCTGGAGCAATGGAAGAAGGTCATGTGGTCTGATGAGTCCAGATTTACCCTGTTCCAGAGTGATGGGCGCATCAGGGTAAGAAGAGAGGCAGATGAAGTGATGCACCCATCATGCCTAGTGCCTACTGTACAAGCCTGTGGGGGCAGTGTTATGATCTGGGGTTGCTGCAGTTGGTCAGGTCTAGGTTCAGCAACAGTATGTGCTCAAAGAATGAGGTCAGCTGACTACCTGAATATACTGAATGACCAGGTTATTCCATCAATGGATTTTTTCTTCCCTGATGGCACGGGCATATTCCAAGATGACAATGCCAGGATTCATCGGGCTCAAATTGTGAAAGACTGGTTCAGGGAGCATAAGACATCATTTTCACACATGGATTGGCCACCACAAAGTCCAGACCTTAACCCTATTAAGAATCTTTGGGATGTGCTGGAGAAGGCTTTGCGCAGCGGTCAGACTCTACCATCATCAATGCAAGATCTTGGTGAAAAATTAATGCAACACTGGATGGAAATAAATCTTGTGACATTGCAGAAGCTTATCGAAACAATGCCACAGTGAATGCGTGCCGTAATCAAAGCTAAAGGCGGTCCAACGAAATAT
Organism: Epinephelus lanceolatus; assembly: GCF_041903045.1. Taxonomy (NCBI): domain Eukaryota; kingdom Metazoa; phylum Chordata; class Actinopteri; order Perciformes; family Serranidae; genus Epinephelus; species Epinephelus lanceolatus. Next base: position 48,077,538 of record NC_135741.1, read on the forward strand.
TAGAGTGTATGACCTTTTTTTTTTTGGTGGTAACTTTTTTTTTGGCCAGGCAGTGTATTTTCCTTGTATTAGTATTCTCGGTCATTTAGATCTTTCGTGTTGTGACCTCACCTTTTTCTCTAGCCCTTTTTGGATTGTTTGCCTGTTCTGACTGCCTGCCTGTGGACCAAACCATTTGTGACTTCTAAAGAGTTCTGTGCACTTGAACCCTTATCTTTGTGTATCAGTCCTGTCAATATAACTTTCAGATGGGCCAAAAATAACAGAAGTAGATGGTTCTGTTTTAAATGTTGATGACAGGTGAAACAGAAGCCTTGTGACTGTTACAATATTCATTCTGACTTGGGATGGGATTTCCTTGTTATTTTGCTCTGATCTCGGGATACAAAGTTCACTGTATGGTAAAGAGACATCTACGGGTTCAAGATTCAAAGTGTTTATTGTCATATGCACAGTAAGGACACACATTTCCCTGCAGAATGAAATTCATTCTTTTCTGTCACAAATTAATGCTAAACAATATAAATCTGAAGTAAAACACAGATCAAAATATATACAGTGCGCACCGTTGTAACATGTCCTTGCTTAGTGTAATGTTAATCTGCCTGCCGCGGCTGGATCTGTGAGCGTTTGGTCGCTAAGAAGACTGTTAAGAGTGGGTCAGCTCGATCTTACAACTCCTTCCTAGTGAAAGATCTTCTTAAGCTAAGAGCGATCTGGGAAACGCAGCCATTATCATGTCAACATACAGGGAAAATGTGTCCAGAGTTTATGACATTTACCGGGAGAGCTAGAGCCATTTGACTAAAGCTGACGTTATTACTGCTGTAGCATGATGTTATTAGGCTAAATACTACATGTCTAACAGTGTCTGAGCTGATTTATTGACACAGCATGCTTATAGACTGCTGTAATGTTAGGTTTACAGAGGAAATAACGGGAAACAACGGGATGTGACTTTATCGGGTGAAAATATCGTTAGTGGAACAGAAACAAGCGTTAGTTAGGGGACAAGAGCCAAGAGTCTCAAAGACTCATGTATGTTAAAAGTTACTTACAACCGGTGTATTTACTGTATGTCTCAGGGGTCCTTCGCCTGTGGAACGATTAATGTGACCACTAACTTGTCCCCAAATGAACGCATGTTTCTGTTAGGCCTATGCGTTTCACTAATGTTCTTTATGTATTATGAAGAATGTCAGACTGGCCAATCAGTGGCAGAGTTGGGCCTGGAGTCACAAATAGCGCATTTCGACTCACACAGAACCGGCACGGTGCCGCTTCCCGAACCTAATTAAGTAAGCTACTTACAATGGCATGAAAGACAATGACAACAACACGAGAGTTTAAACGGAGATCTCGCCAGCTTTATACAAGTTTACGTTGGTCACCAATCAATGTGGGCATCTAAGAGGAAGTGACAATGGTGGCTCATGGGAATCCAAAACGTTATTGTGAGGGAACGCAAAAAGTATTGCGAGGTAACACAATGTATTGTGAGGTAATGCAAAAGTATTGCGAGGGGACGCAACAGTCAGTCCAAAAAAAATCTCCTGAATTGACCTTTAAGGGGCTCCGTACAATTGAAACCCGGGCACTATATCCCCAGAATACAAGAGGTTGACAACATCACTCTGGGAATTTCGCCCGGAGAATAAATCAAGCAATACACAAGTTCTTTGGAAAGAAAAGGAGCAGAGACGTGAATTTCTAGTTTTAAAATAGAATCACTTTTATTTAAATCACAAGTAACTATTTTATGGGGGAAAGAAGCTGAAATGGAGGCTAAAGGTTAAAAATGGGATTGTTTATTATAAAATGGACTCTAAAACACACTCTAAAAAGTTAATATTTCTAAGCTAAGCTCATTACCAAAACGGGGGGAGGGGTGCCAGGAAAACCCACAGGAGGATGGGAGTGAAGGGAGAGAAAATCACCACCAGGAGTATGGAGAAGGGGGTTTACACACGCACTGCAAGACAAAAGGGGCACACGGGTTAATACACACAGCAAACGCAATGAAGAAAGGTCCCACTCTCCATGCAGAGGTACACACACACACCCTCACGGACACACACACGGACACACACACACACATTAAGGCCTGGATAGTTGGAAACCTCCACCCAGTGACCAACCACCTACAGGGAAATAACAACCCAACCGTCCTGCCACTGGCAGAACAGACTCAGCAATATCGCAAGCCCCCAATTATGTAGACTACACACCCACGTCAAATTACAAAATAAAGATTTACAAAACACAGTAAAATAGCTCCTTCACCTGTTACGGGCCTCCACATAACCCATATACACATACAGTGAGACAGGATAGAGCTAACTGAATCTGCTTTATAGACAGAAAATAATGCACATCAACTACCACAAATGAATGGAAGCAAACAAAAAAAACCCCAAAACGGTATGAAAACTAAATTAGCTACAGGACAAAAACAGCAGTGGCAACAGAGCTCCGCCTAATAGGACAAAAGGACAGAAATAAGATTAACACATAGGCCTTCACTTGAGTAAGAAAACACTACTAGGTAGTTGAACAATGGTTACCTTTGCTCAAGTACAACAGAACTAGTGCATATGGGAAGCCAACATCATACTCCTTGTTCCTACAATAGACTGACATTGCCCAAAATATGACATTTGGTCAGAAGTATGATATGTACACACATGTGTGAAACTACAGTGATAAACAGTAGCATACCTTGGGCAACAGGTTACAGTGACCAAACAATCGTGTTCCGGCACACACACATGCCACACTCATGTGGTGTCGGGGGATGGGGGTGAATGCTACCCTCCAGTTAGGTCCTACTGCAAACAATGCCTGTGAAGATGCCAGAGAGACACTTAACATGCACACAGGTAACAGCTAGAAAGGAGGCAGGTAAGATGCATACGTTATTGTGACATGATCTTCCTCAAACATGGGGCCAGGACAGATGAGACAAGCCTGAGGGCGGCTGCACACAGCAACTTTTAATGACTGATTAGACCAGGGGGTAATCAAGTCTCATCTGGGGCCTGTATCACGAAGCAAGATCAACCTTTCTTGGGTTACCCAGACCTATCCTGGGTTGACTAACCCTAACAATGGCAATCAGGATAATCAGTATCACCACGCTGGATATCAACTTGGTAACTCAACCCAGAGTTGCTTTATCAAGAGCCGTGAACGTGCACGCAGCGGACCAATCACAATCATGAGAGAAGCGCAGCATCACTGAGCATCACTGAGCATCCTCACAGAGCGCCGTATGTGCGGAGAAAAAAGTATGTGAGTATCAGAGATGAATTCTACTAAAATATGAGGAGGAGAAAAGCAACATTACAGAAAAGGCCAACACCATGGCAGCTTCAGGAGGAGGAAACATGCGTGGCAACGCATAACGGGATGAATAATGTTTAGTTTTAGTTTAGATTAGTTTATTTGCACATAATGTTAAAAATAAAATTTACAAGATTAAAAAAAGAAAAGTGCCGGAGAGGTTAGAAGCCACTAAAAGCTTATCAAAGAAATTCCCCTGTCAAAACATCAATGAAATCACATGATAGAGAAGAAAAAGAAACGGGTGAGGAAAGAAGAAATAGAGGAGGAGAGAGGGAAAAATCAAGACCAAACAAGGCAGCAAATAAAATTATGTGTAGGTTAAATTACTCATCACTGGTTCAAGTAGCTACAGTACCTGTACCTGTACATCTGACACTGATCACACCCTTGAATCCCATGAAATCAATGCTGCGCAGATGAATTGCGTGTATGATACAATTATCATCTAACGTCATTGCGTCTGATAAATTGGTCTTCTTTGTCATAATGTTACCTATATATGCTACAATAAAGCTTAAAGCTGACGCCACAATTAAATCATATCAACACCAAACTGATAGTCTGAATAAAATCATCCTGATATTGAGCTGTGTTAGAAATTAACAGCTGCGCAAAAATATACCAGGTCTCCCTCTTTAAAAAACAAAAAGGAAAATCCCTCAAACACCATTAAGTGTAGACATGATAGGCTACTTTCCACATTTCCAGCAGCAAAGCTGTCAGTTAGGCCCATTATCATTAACAGGGATCATTTCCTCCAACAACAAAAAATGTTGGCACTAATTAATGGTGCTATTAAGTGTCTACAAATGATCAGTTTCTTTCTTATGAAGGGGTGGGATGAAAGTTCAACTTCTTTCCACTCCTTTTTGAACAATCTTTTCATTGTCTGTTGTTGCTTTCTTTTCTTTTTTAATGTTCAAAATAAACTTTCAAATCAAAATCAATCAAATGAATTAAACTTCCCGTCATGACTGGGCTGCATTTCTGTCAGCGGAGTCATTTTTTTCCGAACAGCTGATTGGCCAGTGGGTGGTGCTTTTTATAGGATCAGATTCAACCCTGAACTTACCCTGCTCCGGAGCAGGATAGCCGTTCAGAGTAAGTTACCATGGTGATCTACCCCGATAAGAACTGAACCGGCTTCATGAGACAGAAAACCCAGGGTTAACCCTGAAGTTACCTTGCTAAGACATTAATCCTGCTTCGTGATACAGGCCCCTGGTCTCAATAGGTTGATCAGAGGGTGTGGCAGAATGCAAGAGGGAGTGAGAGAGTGTGTGTGCAAGAGGTCTCCATCATTACACAAACATTTGTAATGCTTCACACAATAAAATATATATAGCCTAAGACAGGGGTGGGCAACCTGCAATTCTGCAGCTTTATGTGGATCTTTAGCCCCTCTCCAGCAGCTCCCTGTGTCTTTGAGAAAAAAACATATGGAAATGAAAAACACACATTTTTTTATTTATCATTGTTGTAGGCCTAAAGAAATTCTTACATTCTCCTATAAACGGTATAAAAAAAGAAAAAAACAAAACCTTTTAACATTTCATCAACTAAAATGTGCATCATACATCAACAGCCTGGCACCTTTTCCTTTGAATTTTGCAAAACTCAGTAGTGGTGGCAAGTCTTGAGTCTCCCTTGCTAAGCTAGCTATGGAGTCCAAATCCAAAAATGGAAAAGTTCCAGAAGAGTACAGATAATTAGGGACCTTGACCAAAGGCAGAGGTCCCTATTGAGTCCCTATTAACATGTCCCATGTTTTACAGACATGCACAAAAATCGGTACATACCTGTATCATGCCCAGATGCACAAAAAATCTCTTGGACCCATTGCCTAAACACAACAGGAAGTTGGCCATTTTGAATTCCGTGGTAATTTTTGACATTTCACACATCTTGTGATTTAACGAACTTGTCCTACAAATTTAATCAGATTTGCTCCAAACTTGGTTAATGTGAGCCTGACTACGTTCTGACCAAATGTTATTACAGGATGTGCCCAATGCTGAATGACGTGCCCGCTGCGGAGTTTTGAATTTTTAGGTCTTGCCATGAAAAATGAAATTGCTATAACTTTGGCGTAAATGGTCTGATATCCACCAAACTTGATTCATATTAGTCCTGCCCTGAACACGTTTACATAACCATATTTATTTATAATCATAGTGCCACCTAGTGTAGAAACGAAGTGCTTCTTATCAGACACTTATCTTTGGATTAACCTGAAATTTCAATGCTGTGGTCTATATTTGATGTACAGATACATGACATATCATTAGTGTCCACGCTGGCTGCAGAGGGTTTAATTTTGAGGTCTCGCCATAAAAAACGAAAGTGCTATAACTTTGGCGTAAATGGTCCGATACCCACCAAACTTCACATGATTGATATTGGTCCTGCCCTGAACACATTGACATAACCATATTTCCTGGTAGTCATAGCGCCACCTAGTGTCAAAAGGAAGTACTTCTTATCTGACACTTATCTTTGGATTAACCTGAAATTTCAATGCTGTGGTCTATATTTGATGTACACAAACGTGACGTATCATTAGTGTCTATGCGCGCTGCAGAGGGTTTAATTTTGATGTCTCGCCACGAAACAGGAAATTGCTATAACTTTGGCATTAATAGTCCGATCTCCATCAAACTTCAGGTGATTCATGTTTGTCCTGCCCTGAATACATTTACATAACCATATTTCCTGATACTCATAGTGCCACCTAGTGGCGACAGAAAGTAGGTCTCATAAAACACTTACCTTTCAATTTTTTTGGAGTTGGAACATGAAAATTGGTACACGTGTATGTTGTCCAGACACACATAAAAGTTTCTGGCACCAATGGTCTACTCCAAACAGTAGTAGACCATAATTTTGATTTTTTGTCATTTTGGCGTGATTTCCACATGTTGTATTTTAACGAACTAGTCCTAGGGATTTCATCCAATCGACTTCAAGTTTTTTACAGATCATCCAGAGACCATGCTGATTAAAAGTTGTGCTCTGCATGTCTGTAGGTCAAAGGGCGTGGCTGCTACGGCGCTGCCATTTTTGTTGCATCGCCATGCATATTGAAGCAGCTCTCTCTCCCACATAATTCATCCAAACTGCTTCAAAATTTCTGTACATGATAAGAGCCCCGCCCTCAACGCCTCCATATGCTCGCAGGCAATCTTGCTCATGGCGACCCCTTGTGGAAACAGGAAATGCCCTATTAAACATTGACATTGTCCGATTTGCTCGAAACTTCACATGTGTGATGACGGTCTACCCCTGAACGCACCTGCCCGTATCTGGTTACGCTTGTAGCGCCACCTGGTGGGTGAACGAAACATTGCGCACCTAGCGGTGCGAGGACCCTATTGAAATGCAAGGATTTTTTATTATTATTATTCTTCTTTCTCCAAATGAACTGCCTTTTTGGGAGGCTTAACATACCTGAAAACTCATGAAACTTTGCACACATCTCAGAACTGGTGAAAAATTTGATATTTTAAGGGTCTCGTGTGCGGGTTCCAAAAAATGCATACATGGTCCAATTTTGGCCAAACTTCACAGGATTGATGACAGTCCCGCCCTGAACACATCTACATGTCAATAATTAGAGATAAACATAGCGCCCCCTACTGGCAATGGGAAATGTCATGTTTTAGACTTTAATGTACATCTCCTACAGAATTGACCAGATCCACTTCAAACTTGGTGAAAAAAGTCATAAGACATTGACGATGCTTTATTGTGGTAACTGTGAGTTTTCGTCGAAGGGCGTGGCCATGGCCTGGCGGCGAACTTCGATGTTTCGCTATGATGATAAACGGTGCTGTAACTTGACTCCACGTGGGAATATCTTGCCAAAACTTCACACATATGATGACAGTCCAGCCCTGAACACATCTACAATTTTGAATTTTGAATCACCGCCATAAAGCCACCTACTGGCAACAGAAAGCTACTTTATACATTCTTTGATGTCCCTCTTCTAGCAGGTTAATCAGACCCACCACAAACTTATTGGTCTAAGTCCTTAGACCTTGATGATACTTAAAAATGAAGCCTTTGAGTTTTCATCAAATGCTGTCACCGTGGCGCCGCCTTGTTCGCCATCAAACACAATGTTGTTTTGAAGGGATCAGGGATGCTTGAAAACTCACCAAACGTGGTATACATATCACAGGTCGCAAGTCCTGTTGTCTGATGTGATTTTTGTGCTTTGATGCACCAAGATGGCTCAACAGCGCCCCCTAGAATATTTCAATTAAGCAGCCCCCAAAGCTGGTTTGACCTGCATGTATGAAATTTGGTAGGCACCTGTAACACTCTATTACGTAGAAAAAAGCCTCTTGGAGCCATGCACCAAACCCAACAGGAAGTCCGCCATTTTGAATTTACTTGTGCGACTTTTGTGCATTTTTGCCCATTTCCAGGGCTTGTAAATTAGCAAACTTATCCTACAGATTTAATCAGATTGGCTCCAAACTTGGTGAATGTAAGCATGACTATGTTGTGACCAAAAGTTATCACAGGATTTGCCCAATGTTGAATGGCGCACCCGCTGCCGAGCGTTGAATCTTGAGGTCTCGCCATGAAAAACGAAATTGCTGTAGCTTTGGCATAAATGGTCCTGTCTCCACCAAACTTCACATGATTCATATTAGTCCCGCCCTGAACACATTTTCATTACCATATTGCCTGATTCTCACAGACCCACCTAGTGGTTACAGGAAATAGGTCTCATCAAACACTTATCTTTCGATTTATCTGAAAGTTACATGCTGTGGTGTATATTTGATGTATAAAAACATGATGTATAATTAGTGCGCTCTCCAACTCTCTCTAGTGGAAAGAGGAAGTGATACAAAATGTGAAATATGTCATTCCAGCACTGTATCAAGGATATGCCAAGTCACTCCTGTATGCGATATCTAACAGAAATGACAGAAATGAACTGACGCATCAGAAGGCGTCCTGCCAGCCCCCCCCCCGAGTTGCGTGAAGATGCGAGGGCCCGTTCATCGCTGCTTGCAGCTTTAATTATTATTATTATTATTATTATTATTATTACGAACATTTAATCCCCAATTTCCCCCCTTTCCCAAATTCAAAAACTCACCAAATTTGGCACACGCATTTGGTCGGGTGAAAAAAATTTGATATTTCGGTAGTGTTCTATGTGGACGGGGCCAAATGGCGACATAGCGCCCCCTAGAAAATTTCGTGCCTCGAGCCCCGCCTGTGAGTTTCACCTACACACATGAAAATTGGTGGGTTCATAGAACATGCCAGGACGCACAAAAAATCCTCCAAATCCTCTTGGAGCCATGCCATAAACCCAACAGGAAGTTGGCCATTTTGATTTGAATTTTTGACATTTTTGAACGAACTCCTCCTGGGGATTTCGTCCTATGGACTTCAGATTTGGTACAGATCATCTAGAGGCCATGCTGATCAAAAGTTATTAAAAGAATGTCAGCAGGTCAAAGGGCGTGGCTGCTAGGGCGCGACAAATTTTGACAACTTTTTGTTTTCTCGCCATCAAAATTGGAAAGGCTCTTACGCCCACATACTTGATCTCAGCAGCTTCAAACTGGCTAAACATGATGATGGCTCTGCCTTGAATGCCCCAATAGGTTAATATCCCACCTTACTCATAGCGCCCCCTGGTGATAACAGGAAGTGACCAGTTTTTACATGTACTGATGCCACAAACTTGACCCAATCAACTTCATTCCACTTCTGATGCAAGTTGGTGAAGCTACCTTATGAACACTGTGAAGCATCGTCTAATGGCGTCCGTGTGGCGGCATGGCGACTATCGATCCCTCGCCACCAAATACGTGTAGCTTTTTCAATTCAATCAGTTTTATTTATAAAGCCCAATATCACAAATCACAATTTGCCCTGGACCCTCACAGCGGATAAGGAAAAACTCCCCAAAAAAAACCCTTTAACGGGGGGAAAAAAAAACGGTAGAAACCTCAGGAAGAGCAACTGAGGAGGAATCCCTCTTCCAGGATGGACAGACATGCAATAGATGTCGTACAGAACAGATCAGCATAATAAATTAACAGTAATCCATATGACACAATGAGACAGAAAGAGAGAGAGAGAGAGAGAGAGAGAGATGCAGGACAGACGGTAATGACAGTAGCTTCCAACAACATTAATGCACATAGTTCTGGCTACTGTGGTACAATATGTTGAAAGTAAATATTGGTATCTGGCAGTATACATGTGTGATAATAATCATATGTGTATAATAACAGTAGAAGTATGACTAATGACTAATGATGGCAGCAGCAGCAGGAGGCATCTGGCAGGACCACAGCAGCAGCACAACCACACACGTCACGCTGTCCAGGCACCGCTGTGATATGAGTTAATCTGAGAGACAGTGGAGCACAAAGGCTCCAGAGAAGAAGCCGAGTTAGTGACATCCAGAATGGCCGAGTTAGCAAGATGCAGTAATAGGATGTGAGAGAGAGAGAGAGAGAGAGAGAGAGAGAGAGAGAAGGAGAGAAGGTGCCCAGTGTATTATAGGGGATCCTCCGGCAGACTAGACCTAAGTCAGTCTAACTAGGGGCTGGTACAAGGCAAGCCTGAGGCAGCCCTAACTATAAGCTTTATCAAAGAGGAAAGTCTTAAGTCTAGTCTTAAATGTGGAGACGGTGTCTGCCTCCCGGACCGCAACAGGAAGATGATTCCACAGGAGAGGAGCCTGATAGCTTGATGGCTTCAACGACCTCATATCCTCAAGAAAATTGATACACAGGTCAAGAATGGCGAGCTCTTACATCTGATAGGGGCGTTGCCCATGGGGGGGATAAAATGCCTCTATAGCGCCCCCTTGAAATTTTCAAAAAACCCTCCCCATAGGGGGTTTTTTTGGAGTAGAAAGATGAAAATTTGTACATTTATCTAAGTTGCCCAGACACGCAAAAAAAGTCTCTGCCACCAATGGTCTACTCCAAACAGGAAGTCAGCCATTTTGATTTAAACTTTTCATTTTGGCGGCAATTTTGTGATTTCCACAACCTTGTATTTTAACAAACGCCTTCTACAGATTTTGTCCAATCAACTTCAGATTTGGTACAGTTCATCCTGAGACCATGCTGATCAAAAGTCATTAAAAGCTTTTCAGTATGTCAAGGGGCGTGGTTGCTATGGCGCCGCCATATTTGATGCATCGCCATGCATCCAATTCCCAATTTCAAAAGCTCACCAAAGTTGCCACAAGCATCTTGTCTGGCAAAGAATTGACATTTTGGCATTGTTGTATGTGGACGGGGCCAAATGGTGAAATTGCGCCCCCTTGAAAATTTCATGCCTTGAGCCCCGCCTGTGAGTTTAACCTACACGCATGAAAATTGGTGAGCTCATAGAACATGCCAAGACGCACAAAAAGTCCTCTTGGACCCATGCCATAAACCCAACAGGAAGTCAGCCATTTTGATTTAAACTTTTCATTTTGGCAGCAATTTTGCAATTTCCACAATTTTGTATTTTAACAAACTCCTCCTACAGAGTTTGTCCAATCACCTTCAGATTTGGTACAGATCATCCTGAGACCATGCTGATCAAAAGTTATGAAAAGCTTTTCTGTATGTCAAGGGGCGTGGCCACGATGGCGCCGCCATATTTTATGCATCGCCATGCATATTCGAGCAACTCTCTCTCCCACATACTTCATCCTAACTGCTTCAAGAATTCTGTACATGACAAGAGCCCCACCCTGCATGCCTCCTATTCTCATACTCACTCTAACTCATAGCGACCCCCTTGTGGAAACAGGAAATGCCATATTTTTATATTGATTAACACCAACCCCATACTCAACTACATTTTGTGGCCACATATTTATCAAGTTGATGAATCTCCACACTGACACACATGTGCTTTCATGTAACAGGCTGCCCAATGGCGACTTTTGATCCTTCGTCATGGAATATCAGGTCCTCATAACTCTATCATGCATTGCTCTTATTGGCCACAATTTGATATGTGTGATCATGGTCTGCCCCTGAACACATCTGCATGGCAATATATTGGTCTTACTCATATAACCACTTCAGTTATGCGTGCTGCTGGCCCCCTGCAGTGGCGCAGGAGAGAGAGGGCCCGATCACAGCTGCTTGCAGCTTTAATAATTCTTTATTCTTTCTTCCGCTGTCTCTTTGAGCTGGAATTTGACCCCCTAAACATGCTCAAAAACTCACCAAAATTGGCATGCATGTCAGGACTGGCGAAAAATTTGATAAAATGCAAAAACTGACCGCAAAAGTGCCAAAATGGGCTCTCTAGCACCACCTCAACACACTAAAATGGCCGCTGCGGTCCGTAGGAATGTCGTAGAAAGATCTAACCAAAACTGTGTTGTTCGACTCATCAATGCCTACAAATCACATGCTGACAGCCCTGACCTAAATCCAACAGGAAGTGAGCCAGTGCCTCTGAATGTAACATGAGCAAATGTGGAGAAATTGTCAGCTGTGAGCTAGACATCGTAAACTTGAGACCAAGATTGCATTTTTGACTCCACAGACATAAAAACTATATGTCGCGTTTGGGACGAGTGTATCTCTCTGCTGGTATGATCAGATTAATGATTGGACCCACGGTTTGTAAATTAAAGGGAGGAGTTTGACACATTTTAAAGCCATCTCAATCTGCCTGCTCTCACATCTTTTCTCTCACTCTCAGTGACAGACTCAGGACGTTTGAAGGGCAGGGACAAAAAGGAAAAAAGGACACCTACTGCATGACATGAGGCCCCATTGGTGTGTAAAAAAAAACCAAAATTTGACCCCCTAAACATGCTTAAAAACTCACCAAAATTGGCACGCTTCTTAGGAAAAACTTTTGATAAAATGAAAAAATTAACCCCAAAATTGCCAAAATGGCCTCTCCAGCACCACCTAGACACACAAAAATGGCCACTGCAGCCCGTAGAAATGTCGTAGAAAGATTAAACCAAAACTGGCTTGTTCGTCTCATCAAGACATACAAATCACACCCTGACACCCCTGACCTAAATCCAACAGGAAGTGAGCTAGTGCCTCTGAAAGTAACATGAGCAAATGTGGAAAAATTCTCAGCTGTGAGCTAGAGTGGAGAGGATTTCCAAAATCGTCTACTGACACCCATGACCTAAACCCAACAGAAAGTGAGCCATTTGCCCTTTCAAAGTAAGATTTCGCCTCAAAAATGCTCTTTTTCAAACTTTTTCAAAAAACATCTTCTCCTACACCGTTTATCGTATCGGCTTCAAACTTGCAACCACAACAGATCAACCCCTGGGGAACATATCTTGTGAACAACTTTGTCATTACTCGAACGGTTTGGATTTTATGGGCTCCTAAAGGTGACGTTCCACAAAACCTCCTGACAATTTTCGCGCCACCTAGACACACTAAAATGGCTGCTGTGGCCCGTAGGAATGTTATAGAAAGATCAAACCAAAACTGGTTTGTTTGTTTCATCAAGACCTACAAATCACGCGCTGACACCCCTGACCTAAATACAACAGGAAGTCCTTTCAAAGTAAGATGTCTTTTTCAAAAATTCTCTCTCTCAAAAAATATTTCCTCCTACACCGTTTATCGTATCAACCTGTCCATCAGTTTCCCACAGGAAGTTTTTCTTCAAAATAAGATCCACTTACTCTGTCAACCTCACTAGTTACAACAACCAACATGAAATCATCTTTTTGTCTGACCGATATTATTGTGTCATTTTTAAGAATGGACTTAGATACACAATAGGTTTGTGCTTTGTGCTTCCACATACTCGATATAGCAATGGCCAGCATAAACAGATATTGCGATTCCTTTGAAATGCCCTAGTTTTCAAAACTTGAGTTCTGAAATGAGATTTTTTTTCTTTTAGAGCAGAAATGGAAAGAGGATTGTCAAGAAAACATATAATTGAAGGTAAGATTTTATGTTGTTACCATTGTGAATAACTACAGTGTAAGACTAGCATTTTGTCATGCCAACAAAAGTACATTAATTTGGGAAACAGCAAAGTCATTCATGGCTGCATTTGTCACCGCAGCCACATAGTATCATAATGCTTATATGTGATAGTAAATCTAATTATCTTTATGAAACAGGTCTAAGGGCATCACTAGAGAGACTTCAGCTGGAGTACATAGATGTGGTTTTCGCGAATCGTCCAGATCCTAACACACCTATAGAAGGTGGGTGTGCTCATTCTCCAACAAATCAGACTCTTGTTTCATTGCTTTATATGGGGAAGTTATGCTGAGGCCTATTATTGACTCAAGTTTGGCCTGGTCCAACAAGACATGGGAATGCTGGTTGTCTAGGTCAGTGGTTTTCAACTACAGTTCCAGGCACCCCCAGAGATCCTTGAGGAGGTTTCAGAGGGCCCCCACAAAAATGGGGAAGAGTTTATTTTCACTATTTAATTAATAGTAGTTGAGAACTACTGATCAAGATTACATCACCAAATGTTATAAGACATGACCACCTGCTCTGATTTACATGTATGCTATGAAATATAAACAAGTATAGCTTTTAGCACAGCCAGTTAAACTGGTTTCAACTTGGTTTTCTCTGTTAGCAAATGTTAAGAGACATCCAAGCTGAAACATGGAGGGCTCTAATTCCATGGAGCAAGCTGTGGAGCATGATGCTCATTTAAATGAGCCAGAATTTTATGGAGAGAAAAGTTTCACGTGGGATAAAATGTCACATATTATTGAGTGATCTTTAAAAGCAGGGTCTCTTTATTCCATGGGAGGCTGAATGTTTGGCCATCCAGCCAGGAATTTTACTAAGAGGACCAGATGGCATAATTTTTTGAGGGGTTGAACCATGTTAAAAGATATTTGAGATGATTGCAGTTTGGGGCTTCTAATCCCCCCTGGGATTTAGGGGTTTGTTTTATAAGGTTGTGTTCTATCTGTAGAGTTTTGTTTTCCCAGTAGCATTTTGAGATGGTTAAGTTTAAATCATGACGTGCAAAGAAAAATAGGGATCACTGAAAATAGATCGCAGCTTTTTGGTGATTTGAGTGTTAATGGATGACTGTCTACCCTTAACGAAACCTTTCTGATTGGTATGTACGAGAAATGGGATGACTCTTTCAATTCTGGATGCTAAAGCCTTACTTACGATTTTTATGTCTGTATCGATAAGGGATAATGGACAGTAAACTGGATTATTAGGGTCTTTGCCAGGTTTCAAGATCATTGCTATATTCATAGAGGGCGGTATTTTAGAAGTGATTGTGATTTCTGCTTTCATTCCTATGAACAATGGGGTAATGGCTTCCCAGAAATGTTTGTAGAACTCAGCAGAGGAGCCGTCTGGTCCGTATGCTTTGTTTTTGGGCATGTTTTTGAGGGCACTGTAAAATTCTTCAGGGGATAGGGGTTTGTCTAAAGTACTGACTTGTTCTTGAGTGATATGTGGTAGATTTCATGTGCCAAGAAATTAATCAATGTCTTAAATGTTTGAATTATGATCTGAGGTGTACAAGTTTTTGTAGAAGTTTTTGAATATGTCATTTATATCCTTGGTATTGTGGAGAAGCTTCCCTGTTGAGTCCTTAATAACTCTAATGGTTTCTTTTTCTTTGTTTTGTTTAATAAGATTTGCCAGGTCTTTACTTGATTTATTATTATATTGAAATATGTTTTGTCTAAGCCTCTCCATAAGAAATTGTTTTTTGTTTGTTTGTTTTGTTATGTTTTTTTGTTTTTTTTGTTTTTTATGAGCTTGTTCACTAGCACTTTATATTTTCTTAGTTTGCAATGTATTTTTTCCTGTGGGTTTGATCGTATAAGTGTTTTCAAGTTCTTTGATTTATTTCTTCAGATATAAGTTCAAGTTCTACATCTTTCTTCTTTTTAGAGGATGAGTATTCGAACAAAAGATCCCACACACTGCTGTTGCTCAGCTTCACAATTTATTAGGAACACTAACATTTCAGTCCTCCTGGACCTTCATCAAGAGTATTCAACACCATTATTTACATTATTGACACACTATACAGTATAGTATAGGATGAGTATGAAATGATCCTGCTCCTTAATACAGCTATGTCAGTTTCCCAGAGAAGTGTTAGAGAGGTGTTAAGAGAATCATTTATTTTCATGAAGATGCCCACTCTCTCTTTATAAAACTATCAAAGTCTTGGTCTCTAAGCAGAGATGTGGTAAATCTCCATCTGTCTGATTTTTGCTGTTTTCTTTTGAGCTTAACTGAAATTGGTGCGCAATTGTTTATGGTGCTGGAATGAATTTGTGTTTCTGAAATATCTGAGTATAGGGAATTACTAAGAAAAAGTCAGTTCCTGAAAATTCAATCAATCAATCAATCAATTTTATTTATAAAGCCCAATATCACAAATCACAATTTGCCTCACAGGGCTTTACAGCATACGACATCCCTCTGTCCTTATGACCCTCGCAGCGGATAAGGAAAAACTCCCCCAAAAAAATCCTTTAACGGGGGAAAAAAATTCAGATTCAATTTTCTTTATTGTCATTGTACAAACACAATGAAATTCAGGTGTAGTCAAGGATGAGGCGCAAATATTAAAATAATAAATACATGGTAATAAAACAGTAATCGAAAATGACAAATGCAGTTAAAATGGGATTTTTAAGAAAGCCCATATGCATGTTATTGCAAATAAAGGAAGTTATTGCACTTAAGAAAAAGAACTGTACTGCACAAAAAAAACAAGGAAGTCTTGCTGTTTGTAAAAAAATGCAAACAACCAAGGAAAAAAACTGAGGCACTCCGTCTTCAGGTAAAAATATATATAAAGTAACTTTTATTAGAGCAAAGGCAACAAGACAGACGTACGCGTATCGACCAAAGTCTTCTTCAGGGTCTGACAAACAACTAATCAATCTCAATTATATACAGGTGAGATTGGCATTCTGTTTGACACAAATATGTAAACAGCAGGGGGCGCCAACGGTGTAGGCAATATAGGTGTGTCAAACAAAAAAAAAAACACCAGAAAAATCACAGAGAACATGTAGGCATGTGGGAAAAAAACACAACAAGGAGATAAAGATCCCCCATATCAATAGATCATGTCTAATAATAATAATGTCTAATATCCATAAAGCAAATAGACAGGCTTACATGAATAATGTTTTGCCAGAAG
The DNA here is from genome assembly GCF_041903045.1 of Epinephelus lanceolatus. Taxonomy (NCBI): domain Eukaryota; kingdom Metazoa; phylum Chordata; class Actinopteri; order Perciformes; family Serranidae; genus Epinephelus; species Epinephelus lanceolatus. Next base: position 48,094,038 of record NC_135741.1, read on the forward strand.
TGATTTTAGCAAAGCAATAATGTTGTGTTTCTTAACCGTACCTTATATACATTAATGTAGGCTGCTGTACAAAATATGACAAGGATTTTCACTACACAAATTACAATACATCAATTTCAATACTGAGAATCAGAGAAACGGCAAAAAATCAATCTCATCATTAAGACCAGGGGTCTCAGTGGCCTTTAAAGTGACAATCCAAAATGTTTCTCGCTGAAGGAGTTTTTTCAGTCTGTCACCACCTCTTATATGGTTAGGTATAACATCAATAGCCATTGCTTTTAGGGAGGAAGGACTTCCATGTCCTGCTTGATCATAATGAACAGCCATAGGATAGTTAGTGTTTCTTGTGCAAATGACAGTTTTATGCTCCCTGAGCCTGTCCTTGAATCTTCTTTTGGTTCTCCCAACATAAAAAAATCCACAGGGACATTCAAGACAGTACACCAAAAAAGAAGTATTACAGTTGGCAAAATGATTAATCTTGTGGCTCTTGTTAGTAAATACATCCACAAACCTGTCTGTTTTAGAAACATTCTCACAGTAGCAACGGTTGCTGCAGGGAAAGTTACCCACAGGCTTGTGTTTGTGAAGCCAGGTAGTTTTTGGTGTCAGGTAACTGTGGACTAGTTTGTCTTGTAAGATGGGGGCCCTTTTAGAAACAAAAGCAGGAGGTTCAGGGAACAGAGATTTCAAAAGTGAGTCACTATGTAGTATACTCCAATTACGTTTAATAATGTTACGAATCTGGATAGATTGTTTACTGTAAGTAGACACAAAATAAATGTTTGACTTGTGTGGTGATCTATGTTTTTTACACAAAAGGCTTTTTCTGTCCATGGCTTTGACTTTAAGATATGATGCCTCCAAGACTTTGTTTTTATACCCCGCCCCTCCCACCCCCATATAAACACACACACACACACACACACACACACACAGTCAATATAGTCAATAACATGGCTGGGCACTGAGGAACCACCTATGGGGAGCCATCCACACTGAGAGGCGCCACAGGGAGCGCCGCCACAGAGACCACCCTGACCCAGACAGACCGGGGTGGACTCCACACATGGTGTGGAGATTAGGAAAAATTAAAGAGTTAAAGATTAAAATAATATTAATAATAATAATAAATAAATAAATAAATGAAGATTTAGAAACTAAAATGCATAAAGATTTAAAAATAAGTCATTTAAAAGCATTAGAAAGTAAAAAGAACATATAATAGAAGAATTAAAAGAGTAAAAGAAATCAGTTAAAAGCTAAATTAAAAAGGTGAGTCTCCTCTTAAAAACATCAACAGTCTCTGAAGTCCTGATGCTCTCTGGCAGGCTGTTCCATAAGTGAGGGCCATAATGGCTGAATGCAGCCTCCCCGTGGGTTTTTGTTCTAACTCTTGGAACAATTAAAAGGCCGGTGCTGGAGGACCTCAGGATCCGCGAGGGTTGATATGATAAAAGCAGGTCAGATAAATAAGATGGCCCAAGGCCGTTAAGACATTTAAAAACTAATAAAAGAACCTTAAAATCGATCCTGAAACACACGGGGAGCCAATGCAGCGATTTTAAAACTGGTGTAATGTGTGCCCGCCCTCTGGTCCTCGTCAGCACTCGTGCGGCTGAGTTTTGAAGTAACTACAGGTTAGATATGGTCTTTTTGGGAAGACCAGAGAGCAGGGCATTACAGTAATCTAAACGACAAGAGATAAAAACATGCATCAGCACCTCCGTGTTAGCCTGAGAGAGAAACGGGCGGACTCTGGCTATATTCTCAAGATGATATAAACCTACCTTTGTTACATTTTTTATGTATGGACTAAAACTAAGCTCAGAGTCAAAAATGACGCCCAGGTTCTTTACACATTGTGAAGGTTTAAAATCTTGTAGTTTTGGTAAAAGTTTCTCTCTCTGGCCTTCAGGACCAATAATTAAAATGTTATGATGGAATGAGTCTTTTAGGACGTTGCGTGTTTTCTGTAGGCACGGGGAGGTGAAGATGTCATTCAGGACCGGGAGTTGTTGGAGTATGATGTTCTATGTAGTTTTTATGAATCTCTGCAGAGACTTTTTATCTGCTGCAGAGCAGCTACCATACCACACAAAGATGCCATATGTGAGGACACTCTTAATGGAGCAGCTGTAGAACGACACGAGAAGCTGTTGTGACAGGTTTACCTTCCTAAATCTCCTAAGGAATTATAGCTGCTTTGTGCCTTCTTGACTAGCACATTGGTGACACCACTCTGTCAGCCTCACTACCTCTTCTCTGTAAGCAGACTCGTCGCCTTTAGCAATCAGCTCCACCATGGTTGTGTCATCTGCAAACTTAACTATGGTGTTATGGGATGGAACACAGTAGAGAGTTGCGGAATGGGCTCAACACACAGCCTTGTCAGCCTGTCAGAGTGGAGGAATAGTGGGGGCCCATCCTGACTGACTGTGGCCTTTTTGTCAGGAGGTGTTTTATCCACAGGCAAAAGTTGTGGTCTATGCCCATGTGGGAGATTTTGGAAAACAGTTAGTTGGATAAGACTGTATTAAATGCAGAGCTGTAGTCCACAAACAGCAGCCGCGCGTATGCCCCTTGTTATTGTTCCAGATGGCGCAGTATAGTGTGGAGGGTAATGGAGATGGCGTTATCAGTCGACCTGTTAGTGCTGTAGGCATATTGGTGGGGGTCCTGGGTGGGTGGCAGAGCAGCCTTGATGTGTTGTAGGATGAAAATGAACAGTGTACTTGAGAAAAATAGGAGTATTCTCTTTCACCTGGGTTGGTTAATTAATGCCAAGGCCATAGTTCTCCATATATTGTTTTAAGCAGCTGTGGATTGCCAGTCTCTAATATTACCTGCAGTACTTAATATATCTATTAATAGATCCAGCACAGAGTTAAAGACACCTCCTATTATACATTCTGAGCTGGGGAGGGTGATGGGAAAAAAGAATAGTTTATGAAAGAAGGATGGATATCAAAATGGAAACTCCTCTTTGCCTTGAATTATAGTTGGCTAGAAAGATGTAGGGGAAAACACTTAATCCCTCATCCATTCGACCCTCAACCCTTCATCCCTCATACATTCGATCCTTGACCCTCATCCCTTCATCCCTCAACAGTTTCTCTCTTGCAAGCTATGTGGAGCCCCCTCCCACCCTGCCACAGCATGCACAGTCACTGTTCCACCACCACGCTCACATCCCTCTTCCTCACACAACACCTCAGTCTTTTCAAGTCACTTTCAGAAGCCCTGTGCTGGATCCTGACCAATAATTACAGACTCCCTTACATTCTTCATCTTCTCAACGATTTCCTCATTGTCACTCCACCATCCTCACCTCCGCACCATGGGCTCACTACTCTTACACAAGCTTTCTCAGAACTTGGTGTCCCTCTCTGTGAGGAAAAAACCTCAGGGCCCAGCACTTCCATCGAATTCCTAGGCATCAACCTGGGCTCCATTTCTTTCAGGCATCTGTACCCACAGAGAAAGTACAGCACATCACTCTGCAAACTATCTTCTGGTAGACAGATGCACAAAACGCCAGCTACTGGCCCTTCTCGGCCACCTCAATTATGCCATTTGCATAAGTCCACAAGCCAAATCTTTCCTGTCCAATCTTTTAACTAAAGCCGCAGCCATCCCCTCTTTCCATGATAAAGTTGTTTCGGATGATGCATGCAAAATGGAAATGCATTTGTGGCAACATTTCCTTTCTTCTTGGAACAGCATTTCTTTCTTCTATGATGATTTCGTCATTCAACTTTACACGGACACAGCTCCTTCCGTAGGTTTCGGTGGTTACTACGAAGGGAAGTGGTTTGCTTCCAAATGGCCTGGAGAGATCAAAGCCCTTGAATCAGAGTCCCACTCTCCCTCATCTGCACCTTATGGCGCTATATCCCATCATCGTAGCTGCCATTCTTTGGGGGCATGAATGGTCTAGGAGTCCATACTAATACACTCTGACAACACTGCAATCGTAGAGATCCTTAACAAAGGACGATCTTGTTCCCCAGCCATCATGCAGTTCATGCACAGACTCACATTAATCTCAGCTCAACACCAGTTCATTCTCAGGGCAGCCAACATTTGTGGTTATGACGACAGTGTTGCCAATTCACTGTCTCGTTTCTCATTCCATAAATTCAGACACATGGCCCTAGAATCGGATCTCTAACCTACACCAGTCCCATCGTTTTCAGCCACGACATTCAACTAGCTCCTCAGCTAAGTACCCCTCTCTAACACCTCACAAGAAGCCATCCTTAACAGCCTCACCCCAAGTACTCTCTCCGCCTACTTAACCAGCTGGAATTGATTCAAGGCATATCACGCCTCTTACCTGCTGCCATTTCCCTCTCTGGACGTCATGTCCATATGCAATTTCATCACCCATGCTCATTCCAATCAAAAAATCTGGTCGTCCACCATTCAAACCTACCTAGCTGGTATCTGCTTCATTATCAAACTAATCTCTGGCAATCATTGCCCTTCAATCTCTCACTCTTATATCACAATGTTGATCAAAGGCTTGCGTAAACAGGAGCTCCGACCTTCTAAGCCTTTGTATTCGTTCTCTACGCTCAGGCTACATATTCCCTATGGTCAACTTCACCCTATAATCCATGTTTCTGCTGGCTTTCTTTGGCTTCCCAAGGTGCTCAGAATTCGCACCTACTTCATCCTCCTACAATCCTTCTCATCATGCCAGCCTATCTGACATCACCATCCACACTTCCAACTCCCTCATATTCATGCTCTGAAGGAGCAAAACAGCTTCTCACTGAAGCAGGAAAAATGGCCATTCAATTCTGGTTCCAGAAACATTCTCACAAAGTCCTCCGCATTTCAGGTATATCCTCAGAACACTACTCAAGCCATTCTTTTTGCATTGGTGCTGCATCCACAGCTGCCAGACTGGGCATCTCAGATCAAACAATCCAGGTCCTTGGCCACTGGTCATCTCAAGCATATTGCTCCTACTTCCGCAACAATCTCAACAATCTCCATCAAGCCTACACTCAACTCAGTTTACTTTAACTCTGACTCTTTTGGGGGCCTGTAATCAGCTCAGGAGAAAACACATGAGACGGAACCCCACACTGAGTCTCCCTCCGCCCAATCTCCAGTTCATCCTCTCAGACCATCCTAACAGAAGACATCCCTCTTCCAACTTCACCCCCACTTACATCCATTCACCTTTCCTCAACAACTAACACATTAAACATTTAAACGACGTATTGTTGTGGAATGGTCCTTGCTAGTGTATTAACATCCAATACATAACAATTTTAGTGCTGAATCATAACTGCCTGGTAAATCTAGTTACTGTCTAGTTATTGAAATAATGCCGCATTAAAATCATTATTATTCAGTGCTCGGGACTTTTTGTACAAGTTGTATTTAAGTTGTAAGTATTCGTTCGTTCTGCATTTTAAAAATGACTCAAAAATGTGGCATGGTCCTTACAAGTCAATCAATCAATCAGTTTTATTTATAAAGCCCAATATCACAAATCACAATTTGCCTCACAGGTCTTTACAGCATACGACATCCCTCTGTCCTTTGGACCCTCGCAGCGGATAAGGAAAAACTCCCCAAAAAAACCCTTTAACGGGGGAAAAAAATGGTAGAAACCTCAGGAAAAGCAACTGAGGAGGGATCCCTCTTCCAGGACGGACAGACATGCAATAGATGTCGTACAGAACAGATCAACATGAAAAATTAACAGTAATCCGTATGACACAATGAGACAAAAAGAGAGACAGAGACAGAGACAGAGAGAGATATAGGACAGATGGTAATGACAGTAGCTTACAACAACATTAATGAAAGTAATAATATTATAATCAGGGGTGGAAGTAACGAATTACAAATACTCACGTTACTGTAATTAAGTAGATTTTTTGGGGTACTTGCACTTTTATGAGTATTTTTTTCAAGTGTGTAATTTTACTCATACTTGAGTACAATTTACACCATGTAATCTACTTTGCTACTTTTAAAATCATAAGCTGCTACTGATTTGAAGTATGGCTAATGATAACAGCAGCAGCAGAAGGCATCTGGCAGGACCACAGCAGCAGCACAACCACACACGTCACACTATCCAGGCACCGCTGCGATATAAGTTAACCTGCGAGACAGTGAAGCATAAAGGCTCCGGAGAAGAAGCCGAGTTAGTGACATGCAGTACGGCCGAGTTAGTGAGATGCAGTAATAGAATACGAGAGAGAGAGAGAGAGAGAGAGAGAAGGAGAGAAGGTGCCCGGTGTATTATAGGAGGTCCCCTGGCAGACTAGGCCTAAGTCAGCCTAACCAGGAGCTGGTACAGGGCAAGCCTGAGCCAGCCCTAACTATAAGCTTTATCAAAGAGGAAAGTCTTAAGTCTAGTCTTAAATGTGGAGACGGTGTCTGCCTCCCGGACCGTAACAGGAAGATGATTCCACAGGAGAGGAGCCTGATAGCTGAACGCTCTGGCTCCTGATCTACTTTTGGTAATTTTAGGGACTACGAGTAACCCTGCATTCTCAGATTGTAGTGTTCTGGTGGGATAATATGGCACTATGAGCTCTCTAAGATTCAACGGAGCCTGACCATTTAGAGCTTTATAAGTTATGAGTAGGATTTTAAATTCAATTCTGGATTTTACAGGGAGCCAGTGCAGAGAAGCTAAAACAGGAGAAATATGATCTCGTATCTTAGTTCCTGTTAATACACGTACCGTTGCATACCTAGAGTTAAATAGAGCTACCTGATAATAGGGAATTACAGTAATCCAGCCTTGAGGTAACAAAAGTGTGGACCAATTTTTCTGCATCTTTTCGGGTCAGGTTAGGCCTAATTTTCGCAGTATTACGCAGATGAAAAAATGCAGTCCATGAGGTTTGTTTTAAATGGGAATTAAAAGACAAATCCTGGTCAAATATTACTCCGAGGTTTCTTACGGTAGTGGTAGAGGCCAGAGCAATGCCATCCAGAGAAACTATGTCATCAGATAAAGAGTCTCTGAGGTGTTTGGGGCCAAGAACAATAATTTCAGTTTTGTCTGAATTTAACATAAGGAAATTGGAGCTCATCCAGGTTTTTATGTCTTTAAGGCAATTTTGAAGTTTAGTTAATTGATCAGTTTCTTCTGGCTTCATTGATAAATACAATTGTGTATCATCCGCATAACAATGGAGATTTATGGAGTGATTTCTAATGATGTTACCTAAGGGAAGCATACTAGTGAAATGAAGTTAATTGGTGAACTTAGGTTCGGGAGCAGGGCCACACCTCAACCACACCCCTGATTACCTGTCAAGCCTACTTATACCTGGTCAACCCATTCTGCTCCGTTTGTCTCAGATTTCTCCACCCACCCTCCTTTTCCCTTCCCTTCATGCATCACCCCTCCTACCTCATCCCTACCAACATTCCTTCATTCTCTCTTCCCTTCTTCCATCATCTCTCCTTAGTCAGTCTGGTGCATACCTCTCCCATGTCTCTTCTAGGTACTGTCTGGGGGGCCTGTAATCAGCTCGGTTAGGAAAATACTTGAGACAGAACCCCCACACTGAGTCTCCCTCCACCCGATATCAAGTTCATCCTCCCAGACCAACCTAACAGAAGACAGCCCTTTTCCATCTCCACTCCCACTTACATCCATTCACCATTCCCCAACAACTAACGCCTCCTGAATTACAATAAACATTTAAACGATGTATTGTTGTGCCGTGGTCCTTGCTAGTGTATTAACATCCCATACATAACAATTTTAATGCTGAAACGTAACTGCCTGGTAAGTCTAGTTACTGTCTAGTTATTGAAATAATGCCGCATTAAAATCATTATTATTCAGTGCTCGGGACTTTTTGTACAAGTTGTATTTAAGTTGTAAGTATTCGTTCGTTCTGCATTTTAAAAATGACTCAAAAATGTGGCATGGTCCTTACAAGTCAATCAATCAATCAGTTTTATTTATAAAGCCCAATATCACAAATCACAATTTGCCTCACAGGTCTTTACGGCATACGACATCACTCTGTCCTTTGGACCCTCGCAGCGGATAAGGAAAAACTCCCCAAAAAAACCCTTTAACGGGGGAAAAAAATGGTAGAAACCTCAGGAAAAGCAACTGAGGAGGGATCCCTCTTCCAGGACGGACAGACATGCAATAGATGTCGTACAGAACAGATCAACATGAAAAATTAACAGTAATCTGTATGACACAATGAGACAAAAAGAGAGACAGAGACAGAGACAGAGAGAGATATAGGACAGACGGTAATGACAGTAGCTTACAACAACATTAATTAAAGTAATAATATTATAATCAGGGGTGGAAGTAACGAATTACAAATACTCACGTTACTGTAATTAAGTAGATTTTTTGGGGTAGTTATAAGTATTCGTTCATTCATTCTGCATTTTAAAAATGACTCAAAAACATGTATTCATCCAGCTTCTTCCAGCAAAGAGTGATCCATCAACTATATACAGAGCCCAAACCCTATATAAAGAACATATAAGACAATAAAATTTTTATGCTATTTGACCTGTTCTCCATTTTCTCACTATAACTATTTATTTCTGTCTTTTGAAGCATTGTAACTTAGCTAATTTGGTGTGTTATGGTAGAAACGGTGAGGGCGATGACCCATGTGATCAACCAGGGGATGGCCATGTATTGGGGGACATCACGGTGGACCTCCATGGAGATCATGGTGAGTTCACACACAAGTCTCAATATAGCCTGGAGATGCATTCATGGGTCCATTTGGTTCGTTGTAACAGAAAATTGACTCACTACCTGTGTTGGTCCAAATTATTAAGTCCAAACAGGTCAAGTGATGCCAGTGGTGGTGTTCTCCATCTGCCTGGGTCTGCTTGGCTGTGCCACATCTAGATTTTCTAACTATTCTTTGGTCTCTTTTTTTTAAAATTTGTGCACATGTAGGGTTGGGATCCGGATCCGGTTCTATTTTGGAACCGGGTCCAAAGTTCCGGTTCCGGAACCCGTTCCATCACATTTGGCGTAACGGTTCCTCCAAACGGTTCCTAGATTGTAAAAAACCAAAACAAAAAAAAAACGTCATGTGCATTTCCATTAGAGTGCGGCACGGGCCGCATATTTCTGTCCGAACCCAACCGAGCCCAACATTATCTAATCACTAAAACACTGAGTTTGTGTCACACAGTTGTCATGGTTACAGGCTATTTAACAGGCCGGGTGTGCACTGTGGGTGCTCAGCGGAGAGGGAGACCTCCGTGTTTGAGACGGGAGCGGGCGACGGGAGCAGGCGGCGGGAGGTCCGACGCTTCCAGCGAGGGGAGAGGGAGAAATATAACAAAATAACATAAAATAGGAGACACCTGTCTCCCTCTTTTATTTAATTTTCAGCGTTTAATCAAGGCGGAGGCTGGCGGCTGGAAGTCTGGAAGGGGAGAGATAGAAACAAACAGCCAGTGTGTGTGTGTGTTCTGTTCAGGTGTTGTCACGTAAATAACAGTGCCCAAGCATGAATGCATATAAGTATTTTTTATTACATTGTTGTGGTTAATTTTAATAGTGTTACTGTAGAAATCAGAGAATCACTTTGTGTTGTTATATATTCTCAGGGAGATGATACAAGCTCTAAATCTGAAATACACACCACACACAAATGTGTATTTTCATCTAATTGTACTGTGCAACAGTTAGAATAAAGTTTTTGTATTTGTATGATTGCATTTGTGTTCATTATATACTTGTTTAATTATAGCAAGCATAATGAATATAATGTAGGAATCGGTAAGAGGAATCGGTAGGGAATCGGACCGTTAAGAAGGAATCGGTAAGGAATCGGAATCGTTAAAATCCTAATGAGTTCCAACCCTATGCACATGGGATTTGCATTGGTTTTCCATGTATGTGTTTTCAGATCAGGTCAAAAATGTTGGACCTATGAGGACTTGTATAGTTCACAGCAGGTTTGTTCCCTGTGAAACTGTTTCATGTGTGCTGCAGGAGGCATATTCGGTGGCTCGACAGTTTAACCAGATCCCACCCATCTGCGAACAGGCAGAGTATCACATGTTCCAGAGGGAGAAGGTTGAAGTGCAACTCCCTGAACTCTTCCACAAGATAGGTAAGCAGCTGCCAGTATGTCAATGATTACAATAATAAAGAACTCACCTATTTCCACCAAGCAGTCCGGTACAGCTCAGTTCAGTTCAGTTCAGTTCGGTTGTAGATGGTACCAAAGGAACCGTTCCTTACTGTCCCCATTTTTGCTGTCTGTGATTGGTCACTCTTGCTCAGGGCTGAGTTGTGGCTGGTTTTGAGGCTTATGTAATGTCTGTCCATACCATGGCAAGTCTTACATACATTAGTAAACTGTAACTATAAAATGAAAGGATGTAGTCTGAGAAACAAAATCAATTCATTCACAGGGCCAACTGCTGGCAACGTTTAAGGTGGAACATTTACTTGTAATGTTACTCCATCCATAAGATGACAACACTAATCAATCAGCACACGTTACATTTTTAATATGACAACTGTGACCATTCCATTAATTTTTATTGTCTCTCTTGGATGACATACACTTTTAGTAATGAGTGAATCTTCAAGAGTTTAAAAAGATATTCATAATATAATATTAATTTCAACCAGATTATGTGAACTGCATGTATTCTAATCCTCACTTGGAGAAAAAAAAAGCATCGCAGAGCATCGTTCCTCTGGGCCACGGCAACACTAAACCACCACGCTTGCCTGAGAAGGACTAAATGCACAAACCCACTATTTTTAAATATCCCATTCAGAGAGACGCTCATTGCAGCCTGTTCTATTTTGTTCTGAAAATGTTGGCATGCAGCCTCATTCTGTGGACGATAAATAAGATGCAGACTTTTCATCTTTGTCACCGGTAATGAGGAAATACAGTGAGTGCTGGACGGAGCAGTGAGTGACAACAACCTCGCCCACATTTAAGAGTAGTATTTGCAGTGGAAACACTTAATGGACCTAGGGTCTAGGTACCATGTCCAAAATGTTAGTTTTGGTTCCAAAGGAACTATACTGAAAGCGGTTAGTGGAAACAGGGCTCTAGTCCCCATAATGAACTGCAATAAATGGCAAATAAAAGTAACTGAACAACACAGCACAAATTTGCTGCATGTGATATGATTTACAAAGCCTGTTTTGGGCATGCAGGCATTGGAGCTATGACATGGTCTCCACTGGCCTGTGGGATCCTCTCAGGGAAGTATAACAGTGGGATCCCCTCTTGTTCACGTGCTGCACTCAAGGTAACACTCTTACTTTCCCCTCTTCATATTATTATTATTATTATTATTATTATTGTTGTCATTAAATCTCTATTTAACCAGAAAAAAACTCTTGAGATTAAAAATGTATTTCTCAAGGCTCTGCTGGCTATGACAAGCACCATTATAAAGTTACAGACAGACTGCATAGAACAGAAATGCTCATTTGCCAAACTCTGTACGTACCCTCAGTACATACAATAAAGACATTGTGCTGTCTGTAACAGGGTTATCAGTGGATGAAGGACAAGATCCTGAGTGAGGAGGGGCACCGCCAGCAGATGAAGCTCAAAGAGTTGCAGGCAGTGGCTGACCGACTAGGCTGCACCCTGCCCCAACTAGCCATTGGTACAGCAAAACTAGAATTTGTTGATCTGTCTATATGTCCATCATATCCTACTAAGTAGTTGTCCATGTTTTTTTCTTCCAGAGTCCACACATTTGTGTCTCTGTCATGATAGCTTTGTTGAAATTGGTTGTCACTTCATAACAGATTACACTTAATTTTATCTGAGGTTCATTTTATGCTTATTTTCCAAAATGACATCTTTAATTTCTCATGTATCATGGTAATCTGTAACTAGATAGTTTTATAAACATCCTTCATTGTCACAACCTTGAAAAAGTATTTCACTGTTTTTCAAGAAAAACACTTAAACACATAACGACACTAGCACAAATGTGTTCAGTACACATACAAGTAGTTGTGATTTCCTAGTTCATGATGTAGTCCAAATGACTTCACTCTTTGCCTCCACACAATACACGTTCTACATTCATCTTTTCTTCCTGTGCTGCAAATTCCCACAGCATGGTGCCTGAGGAGTGAGGGGGTGAACTCTGTCCTGCTGGGAGTCTCCAGAACCGATCAGTTGATGGAGAATGTCAGAGCAATACAGGTCAGAGAGCATATAGGCAGCAGGGGGAACCATTTTATGTCATGTAATGTTTTTAATAGTTCAATAACCCCAACCAACATTTAATGGTACCAGACAGTCTTGGGTCAGTGTTTGGGAAAGCTTTAGGTCAGTTTCACAGCTGCTGTTACATTTACTTAGTATCGACCAAGAAAAGTAATGATTTATTGTTGTTACCTTTTAGTTCGGGTTTTCAAACCAATTGTTTTACAGACAAACCAAGAGATGTAAACACAACGTCATATGGACCCATGGGTAACTCATTTACCCACATCCTTGACTCCCGTACTTGACTGCACTAGCTAAGAGTTACAACATATAAAGGGTGCAACTACCCCCAGTTAGTCTGGGACCATTAGTGGCCATTTTGGTAAGGAACCAGAACCAGGGTGAGTGAGACAGGATCCGGAATTCAATGGATGTGCCTTTCCGTCAAAATAAAAGCACCAAGCTAATAAAAATGCTGTGGAACTTTAATTTAAAGAATATAATTTACAAGAAAAGCCCCAAGCCATTAAGTTAATCGTTTTTCTTACACCCCTCATCACCCCAAATCGATGGTGCGCCGGAATTTAAAGTTTTACTTTGGTGAACACTTTTACTTTGGTGAATTTGGTGAATTCGGCATCCGCTCTCTAGACCGGAACCAGAATCCAGACAAAATTCAGAGTGAATAGAAACCAGACTCTTCACTTTATGTGAAGAGCCTGGTGACGTGAGGCTACCCCCAGTCCCAGACATAATGAAATATAATCGGCACGGATGAGGCACATGATATTAGTGAGGCAGAGCAGGGTTTTTTGTTTTTTTCTCTGACACACAGCACCATCTTTGTAGTGTGTGGTTTTGCACAAGCTTACTGAGGTATTGAGATTTGCCAAATGATAAAGCAAGCAGTTTTAAAGGATTTAGAGGTATATTCTTCATTAACTGGGTCTGAATTCATTTACTGAATCGTTTTAAGAACAGGATGTATTGATTTAATGTGTTTATTTCAATGTGAAATGTAAAATACCCACAATGTTGCTCTGCTGCATCACATTGCCTCTAGTACTTTGAGCCATTGATTTCAATAATTTTTAAAGAGATTGTATTTGTTTTTTACACAGTGCTTTGGACAAATTTTACCTGTTGGAGGGCCACAGAGCGGGAAGAAAAAAATAGACCACCTGTATCAGTCCTGTGCACAAACATATTTTGGGGCAAGTGCTCAAACAAAAATCATAATAGAAAAACAGAAAAAAGGAGTGCTTCTTTTGGTGGATAAGTAAAAAAAACATCAAGGTGCCCTTTGGTGAAAAAAAAAAAAAATCGTAGTAATTATGAATTTTAAAAAATAAAGTTATAACATGTTTTGCTTACTTACTAACCCTGGAAATGTATTTATTTCTGTAAAGGAAAACAAAATTGAGGTGACAAATCAAAATGAAAATATAATAGAAGCAGTAAGACTCTCAGGCATTCTGTACTGCTTTCAAATATTTATTCTCCTGTAGATCGACTTCTCTTATTTCATGTTGTCTGCTGAGTCAACACACATATTTTATTTTACCACAGTAAGGTTTATATGGTTCTGGATGTACAGAGTAGAAGCTGCTCTGACACACTGACAGACTGAGGATGATTTCTACCACAAAGTTCTTAAATTAGGCATGAAGTTAATGGAGTGCTGAAGAGAAAAAAAGTCTTCTGGGGGGTAGTTTGGTTCATTTACATCAAATTTATGTTTTCTCTTGTTGTTACTTTCCCATCATAACCCTTTAATTTAACCTGTGATACAGCTAAATACTTTATTTCCAGTTGGTTCAGAAATAGAATCAAATTCACGTTTTTGGAAATTCAATCCAATGCCCAAGTATTTGTTAACAATACAGTTTGTGTATCTGAGTAAACCACTGTGATTTCATTGAATAGTCATATACTAATACTTGAAATTATCCTCTAAATAAGCTTTAAATATTCTTAAAGAATCCCAGAGAAGAGATGCCTGCAGCAGCTGCAGCTTTGCACTTGTCCTCTCCTTGTCTGCACTCTTGGCACGAAATATGTGCACCACCAAACCTCATTTCAGATTTATTTAAATAAATTATCAGAGCTGCTGCGTGGGAGTTCTAGGTTTTTAAGGACAGGTGGAAGTGGAAAAGCGCTAGGGTTAGGGTTGGCTTAATGGTGGGTTAGTGCCTGGTTTAGAGTGGCTGTATTGAGTTGTTTTAATGGTCTCACAACAGTGAGGTTAAACAATACAGAGGATTAGGGCAAACACTATAGTTACCTGGGTGTGCATGAAGGCAGGTCACAGGGAGACATGGTGCTGTTCTGCAGGGCGCACAATTTATGTGTGTTAACTGTGGTGACTGTGACAAAAGACGCTGATGATGGAAGGGCAGGGGCTCTTGCTGTCTGGCAGGAGTATAACTTAAATGTGGTTGTCAGGTATTACAATACACTTTTAATGGAGAATTCATGCCATGGGTTAAATTTAAAAACTAAAATATTAAGCTAGAAAAAGAAATAGAAAAGAAATGTCTTACAAAAAAAGGGCACTTATCCAGTCAGAGGGCAAAAACGCAGGCGCTTGAACACCACCTGGGGTCTCCCTGTGTACACGCCTGCCAAACAGGCAAACAAGCCAGAGTTATTTGTGACACTCAGAAGTCAAGGCCTGCCTCCAGTGTAAGGCTGTTTAATGTAAAAGTCTGGTTCTGTCCAAAGTTGAGGTAAATACATAGACTGAGAAATATCAGTAATCTTTTCTCTCTTATCATTCCACAGGTTCTTCCGAAGTTATCACTGTCAGTTGTATCTGAGGTGGATAACCTCTTGGGGAACAAGCCCTATAGTAAGAAGGCTTCCTAGAAGATCCTAGAAGCACCAGGGATGAATTGTCATGCTGTTCTGCCTATGAATGAGAGACAGCAACACACATGGGCAATATATATATATATATATATATATATATATATATATATATATATATATATATATATTCATATATTCATTTGTGACAGTAAACAGTGAATAACAAGCAAAGATTTGCCATAACTCATTTCACCAAGTTAATGCACTGTTGATATACTTCCTTGTTCACATTACCACATAATAATTGTATAGTATGCAGTACTTATTACAGTTGTTTGAACAAAAGAAAAAAGAAAAAAAGGCACTTTATTGTAATCAGCTAAAAAACTAGCTGATAATTGAGCAAGATGCAGCATGGTGCACCAAAGAAGGCATCTTCACTGTCTAAAGACTGTTAACTCAGCACATCGCAGTATGTGTAACTTCAAATATTCATTGTTGCATCTGCATGCAATTAAACACATATTGCACAAGACCTCTAGACCTACAAAACAAAGATGTGATGCATTATCCTTTCCAGTGTAATAACAAAAGGTATGTTTAAACGCTGCTGATACTGGTATTTGGCTGTAATCATAGTCCTTTTATAAAGACTTGTATTAGTTTTTATAAACAGTTTAGGAATTTGATTTTGGTTCCACTGATGTACTGATTAGTTCTTGTTAGTCAGTTAATATTATAATTTGTCTAACTTTAGCAATGCATGTTGACTTTTTAAAAATAAATAAATAAATCTTCACTGTTACCTATTGAGAAACACTCTGTAGTGGGGCTTTGTTTTTGGATATAACAACAATATCCTTAATCTGATAATTGTGGAGCTAGAACAGTGACAGTTAATTCTGGCAATTAAAAAAAAATACTTGAACTGAAAAACAGAAGTCTTGGCACTTAAACACTTGTATTGGAAGAGTTATACTGACACTGAAACAAGTATCAGCACTAGAAAAAGTTCCACTAAAAAACACTGATATTAAAAAATCATGACAATCATGACAACAGCGCCTACTGAGAATTCTTTGGCTCCACCCTCTTTTTCTAAATTGATTGTTTCCATTGCCTCAGTGATCCATTCCTTCTCAGACAGAGCTTTTGAGCAGATCCAGTTGTTCATAATTATTTTCTTTGTGATCATACATAAAGAGAGGAAGACCTTTTTATCCTTAAATGAAACTTTGTTAAAAGTATGTCGCCTAATATACAGGACTCTGGTGTTAGTGGAATAGTTACGTTAATATGGCTCATTGCCTCTTTTGTTATACCAAACTAAATCTCTTTTTTTATGGCAATCCCAAAGTAGGTGGAACAAAGTTCCATCAGCATTGCCACATTTTAGACATTTACTGTCTTCTTTAAAGCCCTTTTCAAACAATTTTGACGATGTGTAGTATAGCCTATTAAGTATTTTAAATTGTCTTAGTTTGTTTTTTATACAACGAAAAGGTTGCCTTGCATTTTTCCATATGTCATTCCAGGACAGTTCTTCCTCTCATTTATGTAGATCCCTAGCCCATTTTTTTGCACAACCGTTAAATTGATCATCATTGCTATCATTTAGAATTGTATACCATAATTTAACTATATTTTTATTCAACAGGTCATGACTGAAGAGAACATTTCCAAATTTGTGTGTATAATTGCTCAAAATATCTACTGAAGCAGATTTTTTAACAGAGTGCTGTAAAGTAATGTAATTCAAGTATTTGCTTTTTGGAATGTTATATTCAGTCATTAGTTCATCAAAAGTTTTAAAACAGTTATTCCAGAGAATGTGACAAAGCTCAGTTACTCTATTGTCTTTCCATTTCTTCCAGTTAATGACCTTTTTGTTGAATGTTATATTTGATTTCTGCCATATTGGCTGGTTTACTGAAGTATCTGGGCTCTAGTTTCGCAGACCGGGCGAGGCCGGGGCGCAGTGCACCTGTGCTTCTCCAACTGGGTGTGGCCAGGCAGATTTTGCAAGTTTGGCACACTGTGCACCTGGCGCAGCTACTCCTCTTTCCCACCTCGGTCCCTCTTACCTGCGCAAGTCGGAAAGAGGGAGGAGAGAAGGCGTGGAGTGGGTTTCACACACATCACACCAATCAAATGAGCCCCTCTCCTCGCCCTTAAATGCGCCACGCAAAGGCGTAATGAGAGTTTACACAATTCGCCATGGCAGAAGAGAGCAGCAGCGTCAGGCAGCCAAACTTCTCCCAGGAGGAAACTGATGTTTTGGTCCGAGAGGTCCAAGCTCGCAGTGTCCGAATATATGGAGAAAAAAAAAAAACAAAATTAGGAAGCTGCAGACCACCTTTTTTGTTTGGATTAGACATCCTCAAGTATGAACAACAAGCTTTTTTACCATGCCAAAAAGGCATGCTGAGATTGCTTTTTGTAAATCATCAAACCAGGCTTTTCGTATTGTAACAGGCAACATTCTCAAGATGTAGTTGATAGTAGGAAGAATATTCATTTTTACAATATTCACTCAACCCCAGAGAGATATGGGAAGGCTTGACCAACAATCAATATTTGCATTTATTTTACTAAAAGTTTGAGTGAGATTTGTATCTCTCGTCTGATAGATGATGCAATTTTTAATCGTAAATATGTTATTTCCGTTTGTTTCCATTTTATTTTGGTATTGTTTACACATGAGATATCACAAGTTTTGTTTAAAGGCATCAATTCACATTTCTTCCAACTTACTTTATATCCTGACAGAGAGCCATGGTGAGTAATGATCTGATGTAGATGAAAAAGTAAGGATTCCACATCTGTTAAATACAATATAATATCATCACAATACAATGATATTTTATGTGTTTGGCTTCCAATTTGTATGCCTTTTATATTGTTTTCAGATCTTATTTTCTCAGCTAGTGACTCAATGACTAAATTAAATAATCCTGAAACCGGACATCCTTGTTTTGCATCTCAATGTAACGTGAATGGTGTGGAGCAGAGGTCATTAGTTCTTACTGAAGCCGTTGGTTTAAGGTAAAGCATTTTAATCCACTGTATGAAGTTAGTGTCAAATCAATATTTCTGCAAAGTACTGAACATAAATGACCATTCAATGTGGTTGAAGGCTTTTTCAGCATCTAATGTACACAGTGCAGCCGACATAGTGAGTTTTTTTGAATAGTGTATGATATTAAATAGTTTCCTTGTATTATCATCCGATAATGTCAGATTATCAGATTGTTTCTTCATGAATCCAGTTTGGTCAGTGTGTATCAGCTTTCTGACTACCTTAAATAATCTTGCTCACATGTGAGCGCGGTCCACAGAGAGGCAGTTAGAGCTACAGGCTACAATGAGGCTAAAAACAGAGTTCAAATGACGTTTTTCCAAACTTTTTGTGTTGGGGCTTCAGGACACTTGGATCACTACAGACGAGCAGTATGGAGATATTCTGTGGTTTCAGTTATGTGTTTTTTGGACGTTTTAATCTGGGGCACCCAGCCTGCATTAGGTGGACTTGTGCTGCTACCCACTCTCCCCTTAGATCTCCGCAAGGTATGTGAGGACTCTAAAACTTCACCTGAGCCTCCCTCGGCATATGGGTGAGTAGATAATGGCTGAATTTTCATTTTTGGGTGCACTATCCCTTTAAGGTGTGTTTCACACCCTTTTGTCTTCTGCAGGGACCGGTACCCCTACCCAGAGTGTTTTCACACTCTTTTGTCTGCTGCAGGTATTGGCACTGACCCCCTAGGGTGTGCTTCACACCTGTGGTATCCTGCAGGGTTTTGTATCCAGGTGGGAGGTTAAGTGGTCTAGACATCACAGGTGGGGCATCTCAAGTAGTTGAAAACACAAAGAAATTGAAATTACAATTACAATTCCCCCCTTTTGATTATTGGTTAATCACTGAAACCAAAAGGAAAGAAAAGAAAAAATATATAACTCGGAGAGCGCAGACCTTCGCCAAGCAGCTCGGATTTCCCGCCATTTTATTATTTTATCCACTTTGCTTCAACCGATCACCACCAAATTTTTATCATTTGTTCCTTGTCCCATTATCAACCTTTCCTAAAAAAATTCATCAAAATCTGTTTGGAACTTTTTGAGTTATTTTGTAGACAAACGCCGGCGAAAACATAACCTCCTTGGCAGAGGTAATAAAATAAAATAAATAGTTACAACTTAATTATCCAACACATTAATTCACATGGATTTTAAAATGTATCATCATGACAGTTGTTTCGGAGAAAAGAAAAAAATAAGGAAGGAAAAGAAAAAAAAAGATAATGATAAACTATATATATATATATATATATATATATATATATATATATATATATATATATACATACATACATACATACATACATACATAAATATATAGGGAGGGAGAGAGAGAGAGGAAGGAAGAAAGAGAGGGAAAAGACAAAAAAAAAGAAAACATTATTTAAAAAATGTCATCATCAGAGTCAGAGGCTGAGCTGGGGTAATGATGGGGATCAGGAATGTGAAATGAGGCTGAATTTTGATCAGCATTGTTAACGTTCACATGAACATATGA
This sequence comes from Epinephelus lanceolatus, assembly GCF_041903045.1. NCBI lineage: Eukaryota > Metazoa > Chordata > Actinopteri > Perciformes > Serranidae > Epinephelus > Epinephelus lanceolatus. The sequence goes on from NC_135741.1 coordinate 48,113,625, forward strand.
GAAGGATTGGATTATCTATTTAGTGAGCACTTTAGACAGCCATTTCAACATGCACGGAATTAAGGTGCTGAGCAAAAAGAAAATAACTACAACTGGGATAATCAATGTTAAAAACCATGGTGACCATCCTTGGCCCCAAGACTTTAGCCAAGAGGGCCATGAGTCATTTGCTACTGGTGGGGGTCGAATGACATCTTGCATATGTTTGATGATGTTGGTGATGTTCTCGTATTCATCAAGGACATATGTGTGAATTTGACCTGATTGCCAAATTTCGGGATGAACAGTACAGGTGAATGTTGCACTTTGTCCTTCTGTCAGAGTGACAGTCTTAGCAGGTATGCAGGTGTAGGCCTCTATCAGCATCGCCAAACATGATAGGGTCAGGATCAGGTGGTGCATGGTGTAGTCTGGTGGGAAAAGGTTTGCGTTGTTAGTCCTGCACCTCTAGTTGGTGTCTGTTGAATTCACGGAGTTATTCCTCGTGCCGTCCTCTGTTGTCCATCCTCACGTTGTCCGTCCTCGCGTCGACAGCTCAGTTCCATTGGCTCAGGGACCTTCCTGCAGTGGCTGGCATGAAACCACGTTGCTCTCTCAGCAATCTTCACAGCAGTATGCGTTGTCAGGAGCACCTGGAATGGACCTCGCCAGCGTTTGGAGTGCCAGTGTTTCCTTCTTAGATCCTTTATCACCACCCAGTCGCCAGGTCGGAAATCATAGAGTGATGTGGAAGCTGGTGGTGGAAGGGCTGATTTCACCCGCTGAGAGATTTGAGAGAGAGTGGAAGATAAGTTTTTGCAGTATTGTAACATGTCATCCTCACATAGGCCAGTGGAGGGGAGTGGCCTGGTTACAGGCTCCACTCCTAGGGATGGAGGTCTGCCAAAAAGAATTTCAAAGGGACTCATGTTCACCTTTTTCTCATTCTCATATGCATTAGAACAATAGGCAGAGCTTTTGTCTATGGTAGTCCTGTTTCCTCACAACACTTGGCCAGGTTTGATTGCCATTTTCCCTTTTGACACATGGTCCAATTCATGTTGGACTGCTTGACTCATCAGGTAGTTGAAGGCCACTGTAGGTGTTGAATACCTCTGTCAGGCGAGTGAGATATTTGTCAGGGTTTTCACCATCCTTTTGCCCGCAGGCGGTGATTTTCTCATGTTAACTTTTACAGGGAAAGCTTGGGCCTTCAAAGTGCTCTCTGAAATTACACCTGGCATAGCTTGTGTCCAAAAAATTGAAAAAAACAAAACTTTGTTTTAGAGCTAAACCAAATACATCAATGGAAAGGTCTCAACCTGGAGAGTAACATATGTCAGTATGATGATTCTACATGGCTCCTGGTTTGAGCCATTGACCGCTGAACCTTGACCTCAGTGCAAGTTTGAAGGTGTATAACTCAGCAACTATCATATGTGTGTAGTTAACAACTGGGGGTGCTGTCAGATATGGGTAAAATATGGATAAAATTGATTTTCACCCATTTAGAAATGAGATATTTCAAATCTGATTACACAAGTGTGTTTACCATCCCCCTAAAGTCCACAGCGTACTCTTAATTCAGTATTTACAACTTCCAAATCTGGGAAAAACACTTATTTTTTGAAAACTACAATTCCCTAGGACTGCACCATGCAGCTTGATACATATCAGCAACATAGTTGTAGTTCTTCTGATTTGCAAAGTAGGGTTCTAAATAGGGTTGTAAAAAGATATATCTACAGAATATATCTAATATCTAGTAAAGCCGAACTAGTAAAGTAAAGTAAAGTACACTGCACCTAGATGAACTATGTTAAGAAAAAGTAAAGATGTCGGCTAATTTTCGATATTTTAGCTAATACGCTAGAAACAGCGTTTTTGGGACAGTAGGTTTTTTGCGGCTTGTAAAATAGAGTTGTAAAACAGGGTCGTAAAAAGATAGATCTACTGAATATATCTAATATCTAGTAAAGCCGAACTAGTAATGACACTGCACCTAGATGAACTATGTTAAGAAAAATCAAGGATGTTGGCTAATTTCAGATAATTTAGATAGTACTCTAGAAATGGCTTCTCTGGGATTGTAGTTTTTTGCGGCTTGTTGTAAAATAGAGTTGTAAAAAAATACATCTACTGAATATATCAAATGTCTAGTAAAGCCAAACTATTAATGACACCGCACCTAGTGGAAATATGTTAAGAAAAAGTCAGGATGATGGTTAATTCGAGAAATGTTAGCAAGTTCTCTAGAAACGGTGTTTTTGGGACTCTGGTTGTAGAGTTGTCATATAGTGTTCTAAAAAAGTAAATCTACTGAATATATCAAATATCTAGTACAGCTGAACTATCATGTTATTAGTATTAGTATTATTATTATTGGTGGGAAATTATAACAGAGGAATATATTTGCCATTTAAATATCAAGAACACATTAGTGTTTTTGTATGGAGGACGTTGTTAAATCAGGGAATCCGTGTGACCACCACGCCAATGGATCCTAATTGACTTTACAGTGGCATTGTTTCCGTGGTACCGGCACGTAATTTCAACCCATTACGTGCTGCCACCACAGAATGTGGTATTAAGAGGTCGTGGTCATTTCAAGTATTTCTGTGAGATCAGGTTGTGAGAAGCCATCTTAAATAGGGAGTGGTCATTTCTCCACAACCAATCCCATTCCCACGTGCAAACAGAGGGACAAAATCATCATTGGGTCAATAAAACACACAATAAACAGAGACAGCAAAAAACAAAGCTCTCTGTGTGACATCATTCTAAAGTAACCTACATTTCCAAAAGGGAATACAGAATATAGTAAATCGATTATAAATAAATACATTTTTCTACAGCGAATGTAACAGATTCCCTTTGTAAGTAGGCTGATAGGGGTATGTTTACATTATAAGTTAAAAACAGACATGTTTGATACAAAGAGACACACTGTTCATCAAACTATGCATATAAAATAATGCAAGGTGGCGCCCCCAGTGCGGACGCCTGTTACAGCAGCTCCTGCTCACCGCTGAGCTTTTTTTCAATTTCTTTTCATTTAACTTTCTCACTTTGAGTTTTTTAAGTTTGGCTAGCTAGCACTTATGTTCCGTTTTGTTATGGAGACGAAGACCGCTCTCTTTACAGTGGTCTTTCTCCCATTTTGCTATGGATACGATCGTGTGCGGGGACCTGGCGCCCAGCCGTGCCTCCGTTGTTTACACCCGGGACCAGCTGTTAGCGCTGCGTCACACTGCAGTGCGGCCCGAGGAGAGGCACAACATTCCCGGCGAGCTGCGGAGAAGGAGACGGGGATGTCACGCTGGAGTACAGTGCCAACAACGGAGAAGACGGTACAAACCCGTCCTCCCGTCCGTCGTCATGGGGAAGGTAAGATCGCCCCCCAACAAAATGGACGAGCTGTTGGTGCTGACTCGCCATCAGAGGGAGTACCGGCAGAGCAGCGTGCTGGAGTTTACCGAGACATGGCTGAACGCAGAAGTACCGGACACGATCGGCGTGCTGGACGGATTCCAGCTCATCAGGCATGACCATAGACTGTATAAAATAATGGGCGTAGTCACCGTGACGTCATCCATCCGTTTCTGAAGAGTGGATTTGAAGCTCAAAATACTCCGCTCTGGACGTCGCCATCTTGGCAGTGCCTGACTCCGCCCAACTCCCATACAATCAAAAATGGGCAAAGAGGCGGGCCGAAGGAAGCCTGGCTGCTTAAACACGCCCACCTCGCTCGGCGCTGCTAAGTTAGCTAAGGCTAACAAGCTAGGCTAACAAGCTATGCAACTTTGGCTAGCCCTGCCAGCTCCCTCACGAAACTTGAGGTAAGTTGAGTTTAGCTGAAACTAACGTTATACAACAAACCTTGAAACAATGATTCAGCTGTTATCTAAAAAAAAAAACGCTTCAACTTTTTTTAAAATATATAACGCTAATTTTTTATTACACTCATTTTACTTTCATATGCAGTGTGGAGCATTGGTGACAGCTATATCCAGCGTGGTGTCCAGAGAGCTGCAGAGACCTTGGGAATCACCCTCAGTATGCCGGGCGTCTGTGACTGCTGGTTTGGCTGGGGTGGACTGCAGTGGAGAGGCCTTTTCTCCTTCTTTTCCCACTCCCTGCGAGGAAGAGCAGCACCAGAGGTCCTGTGGCGGCAGTGACATGGGGAAGGTCAGCAGTGTCAAGCTGGTCAGCATGATGAAGGAGCACTAGCTTCACCTCCAGCATCCTGGCATTAAGATAATATTTTCTTCATTGACCCAAAGGTGCAGGTGGGAGGCTGGTAGCAATCCAGCAAAGATTGATAAGGCCAGGAAATGTTAGAAATTATATGTTTTTAAGTAAATTAGTTAATTGTCTTAAAGACCACCTCCAAACGCAGTGAACTGCTTACTATTGGCAGTGTCACTGCTTTTGAATTTGGCCTTTAGGACACATTTTGTTAGGCCTGAACATAGCCCAGGCTGTCATGGCTAATGTTGAGTTTTTGATATTCATCTATAACTTGTTTAAAAATCCAGTAAATTCTATTTACATTTGCACTCCTTTTGTCTTTGTTACTGACTGAATGTTGTATTTCACAATCAAATCTGACTGTCAATTGAAAGGGCAAACAAGTCATACACTACAGATAAAACATAAAACATTAATGTTTAACATTGCCACTGACAAAAAGATTAAGCTGTCCATTTCTGTGTGGGCCTGATTATTTTAACTTTGTACTTGAAGATAACTAAGCACCTTACACCCAGCAGCAGAGCCTGAGAAGATTTTGGAGAGTACCCTTTGTTTGCTGCTCTGTTAGAAGTCTAGTTTTAACACAGAAGAAGGTGACTGGATAAAAGGGCTCAAAGTGAAAAACAAAGAATTAGCTGGACACAATAGTTTTGAAGCCCCCAAGGAGGTATCACTTGTTCACTATGTTGCCAACTCTGAGAGGGTCTTCCTCAGGCAAAGGTATTGTGACGTTTTTATAGTGAGGCAAACAGAAACATAATCAGCCAACTGTGTGTTACGTTTTTTTAGCCTCACTATATAAGCCTCAATACCGAGCAATACCAACAGAACCTTCTCATATGTCACAATGTCACAAATAAATAATACCTCCTATGGGACTTAAAAGTATTCAGTGTTCAGATATTTCCTTGTTTTTCACAAAAGGAGAAGAGTTTCTCAGTGAAATTTCTTCATTTGTCTTAAAGAAATGTCCAAAGAAAACCAGCACATAACATCAGCTTTTCTTTTTTTTTTTTACATTCTGCTAAGATAAATGCAAACTTGGGTAAATGTTAAGACATAAATGAAAACATTAAGATGCCATTAATAACGATTATATTTTGTTAATGGTTTAAATCACCACTATATTTCCAATCATCACAGGAAACTGATGAAAGACAGCTTTCAGAAAATTTGCTTTTATTCTAAAGTAAATTTTGTCTGATCCATTTTATATAGCAAAAGTTATAACCATTACAGAAACAGTTTAACAAAATTAAGTCAAAGCTTGCATTCATGAAATCATCACTATTAAAAGGTTACAAAAAGTACACATGAAATAAATGAAAAGATTTATAACACTAATTATAAAACCTATGAATTAGGACCCAGTGTCATAATTTGCAAAATCTTAATTTCTTGTGAAACAGCCTCTTTACTGTGGCGTAAATATCACATTGGTCGAGGCGTTGTAACTTTCCTCAAGTGTCCTACATGAGAGAAAGATGACAGGTTAAAAACACAGGTAGAAAACATTGACTACAGCCTGTCTTGGTTAAAAGCCCACTCACCACCAAAATGATCTTATTGCTGAGTAAGTGGCTGTCATTCATAAAATAGTTTTGTGTTTAAGTTCTGTAGATATTCGACTTCATATTTGAATGTGATTTTAAATTTAACTGTATTACCAAGACAACTGGAGTATGAATGTACAGTATGCAATTCATCCACATTAAAATAATTGTTGCTATCAAAAGGAGACTGAACTGTTCTCAAAACTCACTGCCACTGTGGAATCATGCTATGTTCGGCTGTCTCATTATGAGAATATTTTATTCCACTGGTTCTTCACAGACTGTGTGTGGGGAAAAAGGTAGTAATTTTCACTTTGATAAAGGGTCTTTGCATAAAAGGCACTAAAATGTTAAAGTCGGTAAATACATGTCATGTTCCTTGATTGATAAAATCTTCATTTGGCCTTTTGCATCATGGGAACACTAAACTGCACTGGTGTGTCAGTAATTTCACCTTATCAGGAACAGTACAGATCAAGCTGTGCCCTAATCGAGTACTTAGTAATGTATGACAATTAGTAATTTATGTAATGCATTTAAATGTATTATGGACAATAATTCATCATTTTAAACTAATAAGTTTCTTGACTCTTTGTGAGGTACTGTGTAAAAAAAGGTGGCTTTATCCTGGAGTCAGTGCTGAAGTGATGACTCTCAAAGTGTTCACTGCACAGACGGGAAGTCTTGTTCGGAGTCCAGTTCTGTCTTCTTGTGTTGAGTGTCCACTGGTCCAGTCTCTCTGGGTCACCTAGAGGAAAACTTTACACAGACAAATAGATATTAAAAGTAATATATGTGTTAGCTACCTACTTCACAGACACCTTAACATGCAAACAATACAACTTAACTTACTTCAGTGTTCAACAGATCATAATCAATTTATTTAAGCTAAACAAAAAGGTGGTGGCCATCACAGTCCTCATATTCTGTCTGTGCATTATCTATTGTTGTGTAACTACAGGCCTATATCATACACTAATCTTCTTAATATTTTATATGTGACAGTCAAATGTCACATTAGTTTTTTTAAATTACGTTACACACCTTATTGTAATTTCACACAGTTCGCCACTTTTTAATTTACATACACAAGTATAGCCTTAATGTTACGTTAACGTTACACTGCTCATAACGTTAACATTGCAACACGTTAGCTAACTAACGTGGTGGACCTTTATTTTCAAACCTCACACAGCCTCAGCCTTTTGTTTAAAATATTCTCCCCCTAAATGCCTAAAGTTAAATCCTAACACTTCTCTGTCAGGCTCTGACTTCGATGCATCCCCGGACTGGCGTCTTGCTCGAAGGCTAACCGTTAGCTGGCTGGTTAGGTAGTTAACGAGCTAAGCTTGTGTTGTATTGGCTGTGGCTCTGAAACATCGATGTGGATGTTGCTGCTGTGATACAGGTCGCACTTGAAAATGAGACCTCCGGTATCATTGTGATTTTACATGTATTAAATAAAGGCTTAATAATATAATAATAAGCTGACAAGATAGGTGGTGACCGCAGACACCGATACACACTGCTGACAAGCTAGGTGGTGACCGTAGTGACCGCAGACACCGATACCGGCTAATTAGTGCTAACATATAAACATAAATAAAATAATACTAAAATTTACAAATTTCACTTACCCAAAAACCTGGAGCACAGACTTCTTGGATGGTCTGTTGGTATAATTAATCGAACAGCAAGCCATATTACTCCAATATTTGCCTGAAAAAATATCCAAGAGGCACAAACACGGCTGAGAGGACAGGTTCAATGCCTTGAACATGGGCATGAATTGGCTGAGTTGACGCTGAGCAGACGACCGAGTCTGAGCTCAGCTCCGCCGAGCTCCGCACAGCAGAGCCAGCGGCTAGTTAGCATGCTAGTTAGCCACCTGTGATGGTGCAACCTGTCACTCAAAGTGACCACGCCCTTAATTATGCGCAATTTCAAACCTTAATAACATTTAAACGGAAGAGTTAGAAAAAAAATCCCCCCCCACACACACAGTTGTCATGAAAGGGGAAATTAACTATAGAGACCAAAACCATTTCAACCTGATCTCACAGAAATACGTGAAATGACCACGACCTCTTAACACCGCATTCCGTGCTGCCACCACGAAAACAATGCCAATGTAAAGTCAATTAGGGTCCTCTCTCGTGGTGGACACACGGATTCCCTGATTCAATCACGTCACGTCAACCTCGATTTCCTCAATGATATCTTTAACATTCCTGTATACACACAAAAACGCGGAAGTGTCCTTGATAACTCAACAATATGACAGGTTAATGTCAAGGCCATAAAATAAAATAAATGTATTTTGCCAGCTTTTGATAGCGTAGGGCTTTAAGAGCATTGTGCTGTGGGCGGATGGGGCACGTTCCACTACTGTTTTGTAGCTGCTGTCGGCCGTCTGTGGGCTTCATTCCATTTCAGATTGCCATCCGTCTGCTGTAACTGAATCCAAACGCCAGTAATAAATAAATAAATAAGAAGATAAAAATAAGGCTGAGCACGGAAGAACCAGAGAGGAAACACCATCACATGGAGCCGTCTGCCCCTGGCAACCCGGTCACCCTCCACTCCACCAGGGGAGAGTGGACCCCAAGCCAGCGCCACAGAACCAGTGTCTGCCCCGCTGGTTATACGTCCGACCGTGGCAGCTGTCACACAAACCGCTGCTGAAAATTATACATTTTGTTACAGGTAGGCTATATACATATTGCAAAACTCTGTAAAAGTACACCAAAGCATATTTTCGTTTCCAAATATTTATTTGAAAACGAAACCATTCATACGGTCAATATAAAACATTTTGTTAGTAATAAAAAACAAATGTAATCTCAATGTGACCACGCCAGCCAGCGGGACTGCGGCTGAACCACTTCCAATGTTCATTCATTCATTCATTCATTCAATCACGTGTTCAATGTGTGTGTGTGTGTGTGTGTGTGTGTGTGTGTGTGTCAGAGAGGAGTATCAATAAAAAAAAAAGTAATTATTTTGGTGTTTATTTTATTCTTCCGTTTTTTTTTTTATTAAAATGCGTAATATAGCCAACAATATTATAGACCAAATGTTAATCTAATTATTATTGTAGAATGTATTTAGCAAATCACCACTCTCAACTGGAGACAGCAGGAAAAAAAAAAAAAAAAAAAAAAAAAAAGGCATTATAAAAAGCCGACAAATCGTGTTAATTAATTGACGTGAGACACTGAAGAGGTTGTCTCCTATAGTCTGTAATTTTTTTTTATCATAACTTCTCGGAAATTACTCAAAAGTAGAACATGCTAAAAGTAAATACAATAATAGGCTAAATAGTATCTAAGCAATAATAAAGTGTCTAAACAATAATAAATATTATCTAAGTTATCTATTAGGCTACCATTCCACTCTGTAAATAGATTTTAAAATTTCAATATGATTTTAATATTATTTTTGCTTATTTCATTATTGTTATTATTGGTTTTACTTTTTAGTAGTATTGTATTGTCTGAGGATGACTCATTTTAGTAACTATCTACAGTAAAAAAGAAACAAACAAAACTCATTTTATACACGGGGCCTTCAAAGTGCTCTCTGAAACTAGACCTGGCATGGCTTGTGTCCAAAAAATGAAAAAATCTAAACTTTGTCGTAGAGCTAAACCAAATACATCATTGGAAAGGTCTCAACCTGGAGAGTAACATATGTCAGTATGAAGATTCTACATGGCTCCTGCTTTCAGCCATTGACCTTTGAACCTTGACCTCAGTGCATGTTTAAGGGCTTATAACTCAGCAACGAAAGGGGGTACAGACATGGGACCAACTGTTATAGAGAGCTCTTGACCTCAGCTATCATGTGAGTGTAGTCAACAACTGTGGGTGCTGTCAGATATGGGTAAAATATGGATAAAATTAATTTTCACCCATTTAGAAATTAGATATTTAAAATCTGATTTCACAAATGTGTTTACCATCCCCTTAAAGTCCACAGTGTACTCTCAATTCAATATTTACAACTTCCAAATCTGGGAAAAACACTTAGATTTTTAAAAAACTACAATTCCCTGGGACCGCGCCATGCAGTTTGATACATATTAGCAACATAGTTGTAGTTCTTCTGATTTGCAAAGTACAGCTCTAAATAGGGTTGTAAAAAGATATATCTACTGAATATATCTAATATCAAGTAAAGTCGAACTAGTTATTACACTCCACCTAGATGAACTATGGTAAGAAAAAGTAAAGATGTCCGCTAATTTTCGATATTTTAGCTAATACGCTAGAAACGGCGTTTTTGGGACAGTAGGTTCGTTTGCGGTATGTAAAATAGGGTTGTAAAAAGGTAGATCTACTGAATAAATCTAATATCTAGTAAAGCCGAAGTAGTTATTACACTGCACCTAGATGGACTATGTTAAAAAAAAAAGCAAGGATATTGGCTAATCGTAGTTATTTTAGATAGTACTCTAAAAACGGCGTTTTTGGGATGGTAGGTTTTTTGTGGCTTGTTGTAAAACAGGGTCGTAAAAAGATACATCTACCGAGTATATCAAATG